>NW_024746838.1:0-12145 GCF_018991925.1 Homarus americanus
AGGTTCTGCAGAATTTAGGTCGCTCATCATAAACTGAAAGGGAACCAGCTTCACAACCTGAGACTTATTGTCCAATTCATCGTGAGTGTCTACTTGCCAAATTGGTTCAACACCAAGGTCAAGTCATCGTTCTCCGAAGGTCCGAGGCATGTTCTCTTCCAGCTTGAGCTCCTGAGGAGTCAGCCAAGGAAGGTTGTTCAGATTGTGGAGCAGACTGTGAGGAGACCTTCCTGGTATGCTCATCCGAGGCAGTTCTGCAGACAATGCTCTGCAGTAGGATGAGGAGGGAGAAGAGTGGCGATCAAAAAGATCTTAGATATAGGACTTATAGCAGAGGAGGATCTGGGCATGACAGATCAGTTGTTGTGATTCCTTCAGGGTCAGGAAGACTCCTGAAGTCAATCTAGGTGCCAAGACCTCACTGATCTCATAGATCTGGATAACATCAGGCTGGCAGTGAGCCCTCTTACCTGCAGCCTCACCAATGTTCAAGTCAGAGCTTTCCTGGACAACCCCATGCATGTCCCTGCCTGGCCCTCGCACACCCAGAGTATAGAGCGTTGTGTGCAGCAAGTGAGCGAGGCCAGCAGTCACGTGTACAGCCAGGAGAGGAGGGAAGGCTACATCCGAGCTCAGGTGGTCAGCAGGGAGGTGATGAGTAGAAACAGAAGCAAGAAAGACATGTTCTCTATGGTGTGCAGCAACACCGGGTCGTAGTAGTAAAACCGGTTTTTGTATTTGATGATTTTGTTTTCTAAAGGAATATTAAATTTAATAAATGTGTCAAGATCATTTACTTTACTTTAAATAAGCTATTTAGTGGTGTTGGTAAAAGGGTGGGAATACTGAATTTTCATAAGATTTCAAGTTAAAAGTTACCTAGCAAAAAATGAAAACTTTTCAAATCTGAAGATATCACATGATTCTGCACATAGAACTACATCATTAATACCATGGGCCGATTTTTCAAACTCAAAAAAAAATAATTCGCCTCCGTATGACACACCCTACTGCCCATGGGCCTCCACAGGTCTAAATCCTGCACTGGATGTGGGTAAGGGATATTGCTCGTCCCCAACAGCTTGATTAATGGTAACTTTATAATCACCACATAGTCTAACAGATTTATCAGCTTTAGGTACAATTACTATAGGAACAGCCCAATTGCCCTTGGCGGTTTTCACAATAATTCCCTCACTCACAAGTCTGTCTAATTCCTTCTCAACCTCACCTTTCAATGCATAAGGAACAGGTCTGGACTTAGCATATATGGGTGTGTTACGAACCCCTCCACCAATTGTCATGATCTACCTACCCAGCACTACGAACCACGCCATCTATTGTCCTGATCTACCTACCCAGCACCACGAGCAACACCATCTAGGGACGAGACACGAGTATGACTCGTCTTCGTTACCACTCCGGGGTTTCCCTTCTCCATATCCTGGTTGTTGCGTCACTTCCTCCAAGTCTTCTTTGTCAGCTCCAATTCGAGGAGAGAGGACTACACTCTGGGAAGTGACCACAGGATCACCTATCCTCTAAACCTACAGCACAGTGACTACCTATCGTCTTCTACAATACTCAGCCTTACTCGTCAGCCATCTCAGCTCCTCACTTAAGTATTTGTAATCTTGTATTGCCTCTCCCACCTCCACCTTGCTTCACGATTGTTTTATGTTTTATTAATATGTATATACTGTTAATGTTTAGGTTAAGTTTGGTTAAGGGTAATTTATAAGCTGAATATTTTGTTAAGGGATTTATGGTACTTTATTATACACAACAAAAACTCGCATCCTTTGTCTACCCTTTTATAGTCCGATTGTCTTTGTTTTTTGTTTGTTGTTGCCTGTTGGGATCTGGGTAGACTTTTAACAATATTCTAAATCCCCAACTCGTAACAAATGGCGACCGTGACAGGACTCGACCTTAAGTACCATATTCCTTCCTCCCTTGTAATTCCTTGTTAATTATTCCTCCCAGTCACTTCTGTTCACAATTGCTTTACGGTGGTTTAAAGTTTCCTTCATATGTGTGTGCATATATTGGTATTATCGTACAGTAAGAGTGACAGACGTAGGATATTAGGTTCCAAGTGTCATAAGGCTTACCTGTTATTACACGTGGCAGTCGTGTAGTAAGTCTTATCGAGTGTAGGGAAGAATCCGGATCTGTTTAATGCCGTACCCTCACTCCAGAGTAGGCTGTTCCATAGTCACTAGTTTAGGGTGAAGTGATATCTTGGGACGCCCCGCTCTACCAGGACCCCATAATTATAAAGCCTCAATTATTGTTCTTCTCATTATCTTATTCGGGGTCAATCATACCAAACTCAAGGGTTGTTAATCCGGATCTTTATATAAAATGCCGTAATACGCCCTTCCTCTTTCAAGTATCTCAGGGTTGTTAATCCGGATCTTTATATAAAATGCCGTAATACGCCCTTCCTCTTTCAAG
The DNA here is from genome assembly GCF_018991925.1 of Homarus americanus. NCBI lineage: Eukaryota > Metazoa > Arthropoda > Malacostraca > Decapoda > Nephropidae > Homarus > Homarus americanus. The sequence goes on from NW_024746838.1 coordinate 2,461, forward strand.
TATCTCAGGGTTGTTAATCCGGATCTTTGTATAAATGCCGTAATACGCCCTTCCTCTTTCAAGTATCTCAGGGTTGTTAATCCGGATCTTTATATTAATGCAGTAATACGCCCTTCCTCTTTCAAGTATCTCAGGGTTGTTAATCCGGATCTTTATATTAATGCCGTAATACGCCCTTCCCCTTTCAAGTCTCTTATCCTTATCTAAGGATATTCTCAGAAGAACAATCGTCATAAGTGTAATTTCCCTAGGTATAACTTGGGTAGTTTCCGGGACTTTCTGGTTATCCACTGCCGTGATATTTTCTCGGGTAATCTACTTATCTTATCTTTTGACCATTAGTTAATTTATCCTATTTTTCTTAACAATGGCCACCTCAGGTTTTGATCTCCAGGATTTTATTGAAAATCCTTCCGTAGCTAAATTACGTCTTAATATCCTGAAGAAAGAATGGAAAGAAATAGCCAACTATTACAATATCCCATTTTCACAGCAACTGACTAAGGAAATGTTAAAAAATCATGTAATTGAAATGTTGGTTCAACAAGAAGTTTTAAAAGAATCCGCTGTTGAACGATTAACGCCCATGTCCAAGAACCTTCAACCACTATCCACCACCCCTCCTCACTCAGAAGTTGCTTCAGGTCTGGCTAGCCCTCAAGAAAAAACACAAAGAGTAGACGCCTTAGAACTAGAACGAGCTAAGTTCGAGTTCCAAATCAAAATGAAAGAACTCGAGTTGGAACAGGACAAGTTGGAGCAGGAGGTTAGACTGAAAGAACTACAGGTGAGAGAGACAGAAGTCGCCTTAACATCGGAGTTTAAATCAAAAGAAGTGGCATTAAAAGAGAAACTAGCTGCTTTTAACCCTGCTACTGCTTCTTCCCTTGTTCCCGGGTTTGATGAATCCGATATGGACGGGTCATTTAGGACTTTTGAGAAAATAGCCGGGAAGAATGAGTGGCCAAAGGATCAGTGGGTGTCGGTGTTAGTTCCTAAATTATGTGGAAAGGCTCGTAGAGTTTATAACTGGTTAGACCAGACTGATGACTATGATAACGTAAAAAAGAATATCCTCACCTCTTATGCTATCACGCCAGATGGATACCGGCAGAAGTTTCGTAAACTAACCAAACCATTTTCACACACCTTTGTTGAGTTTGCTCAAGAAAAGCTTAGGTTTTTCAAGAAGTGGTTAGAGGCTACAGAGACCTCCACACTTCAGGATTTGTTAAACTTGGTAGTCCTGGAGGAGTGGAAGAGCAAGATACCATTTCACATCATGAAGCATGTGGAGGAGCGTGGAGAGGTTAATTTAGGGCGTGCTGCTGAGCTGGCTGATGCGTACGCCTTGCTGGTGGAGTCACTGGGCAGTAGAGAACGTGGTACTTCCCGACATGTTAGGTCCTCCTCTGATGATAACTTTGGGAGCGTGAGTGGTAGGTCGAAAGGTCCCACACCTAACCCCCCTGATGCAACCAAGTTTACGTGTTCTTACTGTAAAAACCCAGGCCATACGATCCAGACTTGTAAACACCCAAAGCGTCGAATTGCTAAAAGTAGTTCCCTGGATCCCAAATCCAAACCAATAGCAAACACCAATGTGGAAAGGCCCCATCAGGATATATTCTCTTCATTCACCTATGAGGGAAAAATTTCAATCATAGAGGGGTCTCGTTCTTTCCCTATTCGTATACTACGTGATACGGGCGCAGCACAATCTATCCTCCTGTTTAACGTCATTCCTGATATATCTACCGCATTTACTAATGAGAGTGTTCTAATTTCAGATCTCTCATCCCATTCTTCCTATCCCTTAGCTAAAGTGCACCTCCAATGTCCCTTGATTACTGAGGAAGTGCAAATAGCCATTAGGAAAGATCCAATGCCTGTGAGCGGCATTCATTTATTATTGGGTAATGACCTGGTAGGAGATCCAGTGGTTCCTAACATAAAGACAGTCGACTCTCCTTACCTGTCAACTCCACCACTGACCTTAAAGAAACTATTCCTCATCTTTTCCCATCTTGTGCTGTCACCCGGTCACAGAGTGTGCGAAATGGGCCCTCTTCATCTAAAACCACCTCCAATATCTTCCTACCCACAGAAGATCTGTACAATAAGAACATTAGTAAGGATGAGCTCATTAAAGCCGAACAATCTGATCCATCTTTGTTCAAACAGGTGATGAAAGACCTCAGTGTGGACCATTGTACATCTTCGGCTTACCACCCACCGTCCCAAGGTTGCTTGGAACGGTTCCATCAAAACTTTCAAATCAATGCTAATAAACTATCTCCTCTCAACTATATAGTTCATACTCCTGATCGCCGAAAAGATTCACAACTTGTTCACATTAATCTCATGAAACTTTACCATTCCAGGCAGTCAGAGGAAGACATCCCAGAGGCTATAAGCCAACCTGTATTGCATACGGTTTTGTCAGGGCCGGAGCCGGAGACAGATGACATGGACCTATTGGAGAATTTAGACTTCCCTCTACCTAAAGAAAACCCTGCTAACAGTCACATACTCAACAACTTGGATGAGTATTTTTCTGTTCTGAATCCATCTCAAGCAAAAGATCTCACTAAGTTATTATCAACATTTCCTAAAGTCACGTCAGACCTCCCAGGGTTTTGCAATATACTTAAACATGATATTAAGCTAATCTCAGATGATGTACAACCCATTAGGCAATCAGCATATCGACTAATTCCACAAAAAAAAGAGATTATGAAAAAGGAGGTAGATTTTTTGTTAAAACATAACTTAGCTGAGCCTAGTACCTCCCCCTGGGCTTCACCTTGCCTTCTCATTCCAAAACCCGATGTCACTTTTCGTTTCTGTACCGATTATCGTAAAGTGAACCAGGTCACTGTCTCTGACTCCTACCCTTTACCTTTGATTGAAGATATAATAGACAGCATAGGCTGTGCAAAATTTATCAGTACCGTGGACCTGTTGAAAGGATATTATCAAGTGGGACTCACGGATAGGGCAAAAATAATCTCGGCATTTATAACTCCATTTGGTCTTTTTCAATATTTGGTTATGGCGTTTGGCTTTTCTAATGCTCCGGCCACATTCCAGAGGGCCATCAATTTCCTAATTCAGGACCTAGGTGGGACGTTCGCCTACCTGGATGACCTGGTGGTGGTGTCGGACGGCTGGGACGAACATCTGGTGCGTTTGGAGATACTGTTCGCACGACTGCAAGAGACTGGATTCACCATAAACCTGGCTAAATCTGCTTTTGGCCGGGCCTCGGTAACTTACCTGGGACATATCGTTGGGCATGGTATGGTGAGACCCAAGGACGCAAACGTTAAAGCCATCTTGTCCTTCCCCACTCCAAGGACGAGGAAGGAACTCATGCACTTCCTGGGGATGTGCAGCTACTACCGTCGGTTCTGCAGTAACTTCTCCAGCGTGGCCGGACCCCTCACAGACCTTACCAGTTCTGCGGTCCCTTACATCTGGAACCAGAGGTGCGACCAGTCTTTCCACCGCCTCAAAGCCTTCCTTGCCTCCAAGCCTGTAGTCCACCCCCCTGACTACACCTTGCCCTTCCATCTGCAAATCGACGCTAGCGGTGTCGGAGTGGGGGCTGTGCTCCTACAACCCGACCCAACCACTGATGTCCTTCACCCTGTGGCATACTACTCCGCCAAGTTGAAAAAACATCAGACCAACTACTCGACCATAGAGAAGGAGGCCCTGGCTCTGGTGTTGGCAATAAAGAAGTTTGAATGTTACCTCCAGTCTTGCCCACAAACAACCCTAGTCTTCACCGACCATAACCCACTCACGTTCATCCAAACCAACAAGACCTCCAACCAGCGAATCCTCCGCTGGGCTCTCCTCACCCAGCCCTATAATCTACAAGTCCGGCACATAAAGGGGGTGGACAACCTGATTGCAGACTCCTTATCCCGAGCTCCAGTGGAAATGCAGCAGCTACTCTCCAGACGCACCAGGTGATCACCTCCTTCGCGCCCGCGCTATGGAGGTCTTAGGAGGGGGTGTGTGTTACGAACCCCTCCACCAATTGTCATGATCTACCTACCCAGCACTACGAACCACGCCATCTATTGTCCTGATCTACCTACCCAGCACCACGATGGTTGTTGCGTCACTTCCTGCAAGTCTTCTTTGTCAGCTCGAGTTCGAGGAGAGAGCACTACACTCTGGGAAGTGACCTCAGGATCACCTATCCTCTAAACCTACGGCACAGTGACTACCTACCATCTTCTACAATACTCAGCCTTACTCGTCAGCCATCTCAGCTCCTCACTTAAGTATTTGTAATCTTGTATTGCCTCTCCCACCTCCACCTTGCTTCACGATTGTTTTATGTTTTATTAATATGTATATACTGTTAATGTTTAGGTTAAGTTTGGTTAAGGGTAATTTATAAGCTGAATATTTTGTTAAGGGATTTATGGTACTTTATTATACACAACAAAAACTCGCATCCTTTGTCTACCCTTTTATAGTCCGATTGTCTTTGTTTTTTGTTTGTTGTTGCCTGTTGGGATCTGGGTAGACTTTTAACAATATTCTAAATCCCCAACTCATAACAGGGTGTAACATCTTTGTCAATGGTGATATGAGCTTCATAACCCTTTATACCGCCCTGTCCCTTTACAAATAAAATCTTGTATTTTTCAAGCAATTTCTCAAGACCTGAAACACTGTTACACATTCTAACACTAAATATCTCCTTCCAGTCCATCTCAAGCTCACACAACAAGTTCTTACCTAACAAAGTTGGTCTATCAGGGCCGGATTAAGCTTAATAGGGGCCTGAGGCACAGATCAACTTGGGGCCCCCTACCCTCAGGGTATATATAAATAGCAAGAACAAAATATACCCAAATTTATCAATGATTTCATCAATATTAAGCTTCGGGAAAATAACACATGTTCGAGAATGTTTGGATTTGGGGGCCCCTAAGAGTCGGGTGCCTGAGGCCAGTGCCTCAAGTGTCTCATGGTTAATCCGGCACTGGGTCTATTCACATAACTAGCTATAATTAATGGCAACTTTAAATTCTGATTTTTGTACTTTACCTCACACTCTAATTAACCTTCAGTGTTCAAAATCTTCCCAGTATAGGTTCTCAACTTAACACCTGAGTCTTCTAAAGGCACACGTGCAAATAGTTTCTCATACATATCTTTACTCATTATGGAGAAATCAGCTGCAGTATCCACTTCCATGGTTACAGGTGTGTCATTAATACACAAGTGCACATTATACCTATGTTTAATTTTCTCTTCATGACTGGTGTAAATAGTAAACACATGGGCACTCTCATTATCAGGTCCAAAATTACTAACGCTCTAATGAATACTATTTTTCATTTCCTTCTCTTCACCTTCAACGACATATACTCTACTTTTATCACTTCTGGCAGGGGCTGCAATTTTTTTCATACAGGCAGGAGCAATTTGTCCAATACGTTGACAATTGTAACATCTTGAATTCATGAACTTACACTGAAAGCTTTCATGTTTCCCTTGGGGGTCCGACTAATTACCCAAATGTAGTCGCAATGAAGTCAAATAATGGTCCTACATGAATATATCGGACTGCCAATCACTTCTCGATTAGTATTTGGTGTCACAAAGTAAAAAAATATGGAAAACTTAATTCAATCTGAGTTAATAGATCGCGTGCATGTACCGAGGGAGCAAGTAATTACCCAAATGAACCGAAATGTACCCAAATGTAGCCGCAAAGAAGGCAAATGATAGTCCTACATGAATAAATCGGAATGCCAATCACTTCTCGACTAGTATTTGGTGTCACGAAGTCACAAAAAATTGGTATACTTAATTTAATTTGAGTTAATAGATCGAGTGCATGTACCTAACCTAACCTCGACTAGTATTTGATGTCACGAAGCCACAAAAAATTGGTAAACTAAGTTTAATCTGAGTTAATAGATCGAGTGCATGTACCTTACCTTACCTAACCTAACACAACTCAGAATCGGAATGCCAATCACTTCTCGACTAGTATTTGGTGTCACGAAGTCACAAAAAATTGGTATACTTAATTTAATTTGAGTTAATAGATCGAGTGCATGTACCTAACCTAACCTCGACTAGTATTTGATGTCACGAAGCCACAAAAAATTGGTAAACTAAGTTTAATCTGAGTTAATAGATCGAGTGCATGTACCTTACCTTACCTTACCTAATCTAACCTAACCTAACACAACTCAGAATCGGAATGCCAATCACTTCTCGACTAGTATTTGGTGTCACGAAGTCACAAAAAATTGGTATACTTAATTTAATTTGAGTTAATAGATCGAGTGCATGTACCTAACCTAACCTCGACTAGTATTTGATGTCACGAAGCCACAAAAAATTGGTAAACTAAGTTTAATCTGAGTTAATAGATCGAGTGCATGTACCTTACCTTACCTAACCTAACCTAGCCTAACACAACTCAGAATAATTAAGTTAATCAATTTTTTGTGACTTTATGACACCAAATAATAATCGAGAAGTGATTCACAGCCCGATTTACGTTTGTAGGACCATCATTTGACTTCATTGCGACTACATTTGGGTAATTACTCGCTCCCTCGGTACAAGCACGCGATTTATTACATAAGAACATACTGTAAGAACATAAGAAAGTGGGATACTACAGGAGGCCGACTGGCCCATACAGGGCAGATCCCTTTCACACCCATCCCAGCACTTCCATGTGCCTATCCAACTTCGTCTTGAAGCTCCCTAGCGTCCCCGATCCTACTATAGCACTCGGTAGCCTATTCCACATATCCACAACTCTATTACCAAACCAGTGCTTGCCTATATCCTTTCTGAATCGGAATTTATCTAATTTAAAGCCATTTGTTCTAGTAATTTCGTTATTACTGAGCTTCAGAACATCTTCCATTTTACCCTTGTTAATCCCGCTTACCCACTTGAACACCTCTATCATATCTCCCCTAACTCTACGCCTCTCTAATGAATGCAAGCCTAAGCTTTTCAGTCTTTCTTCATATGGAAGGTTTCTAATATTATGGATCATTTTTGTCATTCTTCTTTGTACTCTCTCCAAAGAATCTATGTCCATTCTATAATAAGGACACCAGAATTGAACCGCATAATCCATGTGTGGCCTCACTAATGCTAGGTAAAGTTTCAAGATAACGTCAGCAGTTCTGTTACTCACACTCCTAGATATGAACCCAAGAATCCTGTTTGCCTTGTTGCGAACGCTAATACATTGTTTTCTAGGTTTCAAGTCGTTGCCAACAAATACACCTAGATCTTTTTCACAATCTGAGTTTTCTATTTCCGTGTTACCTAGTTTATACTTAACGTTTGTATTCGTCTTCCCTATCTGTAGTACCTTGCATTTATCAGCATTAAAATTCATTTGCCAGTCTACTGACCACTCATGTAAGGTATCTTGATCTCTTTGAAAGTGTTCAAAGTCACTGTCTGAATTTATCACTCTCCCCATTTTGGTATCATCTGCAAATTTACTAATCCTACTAGTTATACCTAAATCAAGATCATTAATGAATATAACAAACAGCAGAGGGCCTAATACAGATCCCTGGGGAACTCCGCTTTTGACCGCACCCCAGTCTGACTTAAATCCATTTATGCTGACTCTTTGTTTCCTACCAGTTAACCATGACCTAATCCATTTTAATAATGATCCACCTATTCCATGTGCTTCTACCTTCCTTATCAATCTCTCATGAGGGACTCTATCGAATGCTTTACTGAAATCTAAGTAAATTATATCATATGACTTATCATTATCTACCGCTTCATGTACTTCTGAGAAAAAGCTAAGCAAATTTGTGAGACAAGAACGTCCCTGGGTGAACCCGTGCTGAGAAGAATGAATTAAGTTGAATGTTTCAAGGTGGCTTCTGATTTTCGTAGCAATAATTGACTCTAGCAACTTGCCTATGATTGACGTGAGACTAATGGGACGGTAATTTGATGCAATTGATATATCACCTTTTTTGAAAATTGGAACTACATTTGCAAGTTTCCAAGCTTCTGGCACTATGCCCGATTCTAATGACTTATTAAATAAAACTGCTAATGGATTACTCAACTCATCTCTACATTCTTTTAATATTCTAGCATATACCTCGTCTGGACCAGGCGATTTATGAGGCTTCAGTTTGTTAATTACTTTAAGCACATCGTTACTAGTAATATTGATATTCATCAACATATTTTCTATACTGTCGTTATATACCTTATGAGCTTCTGGAAACTGTGCTAGGTTTTCATTTGTGAATATGGAGCGAAAATGACTCTTTAACGTACTACACATTTCTAACTCATCATCAGTCATTTCTCCTGTCGTAGTTTTAAAGGGACCTATTGTATCTCTAACCTTTGATTTATACAGTTGATAAAAAGCTTTGGGGTTATTTTTCGATTCGTTTGCTACCTTGATTTCATAATTTCTCTTTGCTTTCCTAATTTCTGTTTTTACCTGTCTTGTTAGATTCTGATAGTAACCAAGTAAGTGATTTTCGCCTTTCTTAACTTTTCTATATACTCCTTTCTTTTTCCCTAGAAGATCTAAGAGTCTATTATTCATCCATTTTGGTTGGTTCCGTATCGATCTGAATTTTCTTTTAGGGATGTGTTTATTTTGGGCATTATTGATTGTCGCAATAAATTGTTCATAAGTAGCTGCTAAATTAAATTCGGGGTTCTCCCGTCCTAAGTTGACAGTTTCCGGAGGTGTGGGGGGGATTAATCTTTTGACCGTAGGGTCATCCCTTAGGTCTCTCCTTAAGCTACCATAATTAGCCTTCCTAAAATCCGGGATCAAGGCCGAATTTTCCTTCTTCCTGCCATTCCATATTATGTTAAAATATATGGATTTATGATCACTGTTTCCTAGTTCGTCTCCAATCCCAACATCTTTTACTAGATTTTCATTATTACTGAGAACTAAATCGAGGATATTATTTCCTCTAGTGGGCGAGTTTATGAATTGATATAAAAAACTATCTTGTACTAGCCTACTTCTAGAAAATCTTCAGATTCATTATCGCTAAGTAGATTTTTCCAATCTAAGCCTGAAAAGTTGAAATCGCCTAGAATACATACATTGTTTCTATCAGATGCCTTCTTTATTTCCTCCCATAGCAATTTACCATCGTTCCTACTCAAATTAGGTGGTCTATATATAACATCAATGACTACGGACTCATTGCCCTCACCAATCTCTACCCAAATACTTTCATTGTCGCTATTTGTTTTAATGTTTGATTTATTGCAGCTTTTTAATGACACCCTGATATACACTGCTACACCGCCCCCTCTCCTTCCTACTCTGTCAAATTTAAATAGGTTATATCCTGGAATATGAAATTCTGCTAAAAAATGTTTGCTGTTTGAATTTATCCATGTTTCCGTTATTGCAATTATATCTATGTTCTCTTTACTAACAATGGCTCTGAGCTGGTCCATTTTGTTACACAAGCTTCTACTATTAGCATAATAAACACTCAATATATTTCTTCCGTTTCTATCTGTTTTACATTTATTACTTTGATGTTTGTTATTATGACTAACTATATTTTCAGCATTATCTACTTCTGTTTCACTGTTGTTTTTTTCACATGGTATTTTCCTCTCTTTACCATTGATGGGATTTGGACATATT
>NW_024746839.1:0-18337 GCF_018991925.1 Homarus americanus
GTTTCGGTGAATGCTATTATATCGATTTTTTCGGTACATACAAAGGCCCTGATATCATCCATTTTGTTTCTCATACTTCTATTGTTCGCGTAGTAGACATTTAGGTTAGTCGTGTTCTGAGTCTTCTCTTTGTCGTGTTCAGGTTTCAACTCCCTACCTAATTTAGTTTTGTCATAATTCCTAACACTATTTCCCTGTAACCTTTCACTTTGTTTACCCGCTCCCACTGCAGTCTCCTCCACCCCCGTGATCATATGTACCCTTAGCAGTTTAAAGACTTCGACATGTTTTGAACTGCCCTCTCGAGAGACCCAGCCAGGGTTGCCACCCCATCCCTAGAATAAAGGTCCCTTCTGCCGTAGAAGTTGTCCTAGTTGTCAATGAATGGGACTGATATTGACTTGCAATATCTGTCAAGACGGCCGTTGACACCAACTGCCCAAGACAACCATTCATTGCCAACTCTCCTTCTAGGCAGGACACCACATATGATAGGGATCCCCCCTTAGGCCTAATACATGCTATAGCTGTCCTGAACTTATCAAGAAGCTTGTAGGAATTCGTGTTATAACGTTGTCTAGCACTCAGGATGGATGGAAACTCTAAGGTGGTTTTCTTGTATAATATAAGTTATATGATAGACAGTCTGGTGCTGGAGGTGCCGTGTGGTGAGGGGCTGCTCAGTAGAGACGTTCAGTGAGTAGCGTGTTGTAGGAGGTAGATGTGCAGGAGCTTCGTTAGAGAAGATGTTGCCTGTTGCTGGCCTCCTGGTTGAATGAATGCTGACAGCGTGGAGCTTGCTGGAGGAGGTGTTGCTTGTTCAGGAAGATGGGCAGAATGAATCTCAATGGAGAGACAGAGCTTATATACCCAGCAGCCGCGAGTCCTCTATGAGTCATGTTGGGAAAACCCGAGAAAGTCGCCGGTCACTAGTTTCGTTGCTAAGTTACCGTACCATCTGCTGTCGTCGCTCACTTGGTTGCTAGGATACGGCGGCGCATCGGAATGCGGATAGCAGTTGTAGGGGAGACGTCCACTACAAGCTCCTCACTCCTACACCGGCCAATATCATTGCCTCCTTCATTCCTCATCCATAACAAACATCTGTTCCTCAAAGCTTCTTAACAACATCCAGTAACTTCCATCTCCTGTCGTTCGTAAGATTACTTGAAGGCCAATGGGGGTCAATCATAATAGTCCTCATTTCTAATAGGTCCTATTTCTAATGGCGTTTAATCTTAATGACTAGATTGGGAGGTGCATAATGACTAAGGACTATTTGACCCGTCACCATATGAGGGAGCATTAGACTATTCCACCCAGGCTCATATCTGACTTAATTAATGGTGCAACATGAGTGGTGGTCCCTTACAGCCAGCCTGATTACCAGGCCACTGTAGACATGATTACTGGACCTATGTAATTACGAGGCCCTGAATGATACGTACTAATTTACTTGACTGATGTTAGGCCAAATTAAGTCGTCTGTGAGTGATAAGTTGCCTTCTTGGTCATGTATTATGTATTTGTTCAGGTACAAGATTCACTCCTTTACTCTGGCTTAGATTATTCAGATTTATTTGCCAATATTCTCACTTGTTTCTCCTATCATTCGGACGGTTACCTAAACAGGAAAATGACGTTAATAAACACTAAAGTTAAATATTGTCGTGAAACTTTCGTAATCAAGATAAATAACCAACCAATTTATGTAACGTATCATACCAAAGCCACATTGCTGACGTCATATAGGTTAATTAGCTAAGTCAACCTGGGACACGTGGTACCAAACTTACCTGGCTGACGGCGTGAGTTGGTAAACGAAGTATATTTGGCTATGAGCATCTAAGTGGTTAATTATTTGATTTTATGTCTAGTTATTTCGTTAAAAAACTATTTTCCAACATTAAGTAATATTTTGTTTTTAATATCATATCAGCTATACCTGTTTACTCTTATTTTGTATATGTATTTTTCTTCTCTCTGTCTCTTTCTCCCTCTTCGTCTAACATCTCTTTCTTTAACCTCACAATTATCAAGCTATTCTCTCTCTCTCTCTCTCTCTCTCTCTCTCTCTGTATCACCCCTCGTATTCTCCTCTCATCTATCTCACATCTCTCTCACCCCTCTCTCCTCTTTTTATCACCTCTCACTCTCCTCTCCCTCACCTCTCATCCTCCTCTCACCTCCTCTCCCTCACCTCTCACCCTTCTCTCCCTCACCTCGCACCTCTCTCACCTCTTTCACCTCTCTCACCCTCCTCTCTCACCCCTCTCTCCTCTCTTTATCACCTCTCACTCTCCTCTCCCTCACCTCTCACCTCTCTTATCCTCCTCTCTCTCTCACCTCTCACCTCTCTCACCTCTTTCACCTCTCTCCCCACCCTCCCTCCTCCCCACCCCCCTCCTCCTTTTTCATCACCTCCTCACCTCCTCTCCCCCACCTCCTCACATCCCTCCTCCCCACCTCCTCTCCCTCACCTCCTCAATCTCTTCTCTCCCCCACCCTCTGCACTCCTCCCCACCTCTTTCTTTCACCTCTCTCTCAATCTCTCCTCCTCTCCTCACTCTCATCCTCCTCTCACCCCCTCTCCCTCACCTCTCACCTTCTCTCCATCATATTCTCTTCCAACTCTTCACACCCACGTCACTCTACTCCCCTTCAGTGATTAATTTCCCCTTTTCTGTCCTTCCCTCTTCCCTTCCCTCCCTTCCCCCTTTCTCTTTTCATCATTTATCATCTTCTTTCCCTTCCATCCTCTCGTTTACCCTCTCCTTACCCTTTTAAATCTTCTTCTTCCTCTCCGTGATCATTTATTTTTTCTTAATTAATCTTATTTTTCTCATCTATAGCTTTTCTTGTGTTGTCTTTTTCCTTCTTCTTTTTCTCGTTTTTTTTCGCCTCTTCGTTTCAACGTTCTTCTCTTTTATCATCATTTCTCCTCTTATTTTTCTCCTCCACCATTACTCGTTAACCACATTCCTCTCCTCCCCTTCAAATAATTCTTCTTCTTCTTCTTCTTCCCATCGTTTTCTTCTCCATCCGTTCAATTAGCATCACTTGTCTTAATCTTCCCTCTTTCCTCCTACTCCTCCCCCTCCCCAACCCTCTCTGGACGCCCTCCCCCCATCCCCCCCCCCTTTCCTTCCCCGGGTCAGGGCATAATAAGTTAGTTTTATAGCCCCGGGAGGCGTGGCAGTGATTACTTTAGAGAATAAGGAAGCGTGATAAATACTTGCCTGAAGGAGAGATATTGTGTCTCTACTCTGAATACTTATTTCTCTCCTCCCCCCCCCTTCCCCTTCCCGCTAGTGGTACAGGGAACAGGCGAAGGGTAGTGATTATTGGGTGTTTTTATGCGCTAAAGTAATTTTCTTTTATGGGGAACATTTTTTTTTCCTTTTGTTCCTTTTAGATTGTAATATATGAGGTGTTAGGTTAAGTAATGTCCCTAGAAGACGATTTTTTTTCCTTCGTCGTTTTTCTTTTGGGCGATAAATTCAGTTTGCCCAGTCAAACCAACCTTTCACAGAAGCAAGAGTAAAAAAGGGAACATAGCTTCTTCATTTGGATTGCCGTTCACATTACCTCTGAATAAATTCAGTTATTAATGAGTTTACCATTGACCATTTACCATTAATAATTGTTTCTTTGACATTTTAAAGAACTAAACTTATATCCAGACGGGCACATTTATTCAATATGTGATTTAGTCGCCTTCTTTGACTATCATTGCTGGCAGCCTCTTCGGTATGGTTGTCACAAGGCCTCACACTATATAGCTTCGGCTTATGCTTGTGAAATTCCCACTGAGTTTGGCATGAGCCATGAGGTGGTGGGCAGTCCTCTCTTGTGCAATGTCCCATGTGTTGACCATTTGTGCCCAGACGTGTTCAATCACTTTCATGTCCGCTCCTTTGCTGGGTAATTCCAGGAGATAAAGGGTGCAGTCCCTCAAACCACCGTCAAACGATGCGAACAGTGTGGGTTGGACACCTGTCGTGAAAAAACAGGATGAGCCCTGGTGGGAAAGGGATATCCCTCTGCCGAAAGGAAAGCAAGAAACATTCTCCAAGCAGGTTGATGTATTTGCCTACCTTTAAGTGCCTCTCAGGGTGTAACACGCGACTCGCCCAATGTAGCGACACCCAGCCCCGAACATTGCAAGTAACGTGACGGCAGAGACTCCTGGAAGATGTTGGAGTGGTCGTATCTGCAGGCGAAACATTGTAACCTTTAATATATTAGTAATTAAGGATGAAGCTGGTGAAAGTTTTAACCTTTAATATTTTAATAATAATTATAGATGAAGCTGGTGAAAGTTTTCTAAGTAAACGTGCAGATGATGCGTAAACCTTCAGCTTGTACCAAACCCCCAGTAAATGAGAATAGTCACCCACTACATTCACCTGTTAAAAAGAAGAAGAAAAAAAGACGGAAACAATTAATGAAGGCATATTACATTATGTCTCTCCCCTATCTCGTCCCCCAGTCAATTTCTGCTAACACGCTGGTTTTGACACCTAATCTTATCTCTTTACGGACTCCCCTGAGACCCTCGAACAGTTGTAGCCAACCCCACCGTATGTGTCATCACCCTTCAGGGAACAATTATATACATCGACGTTTCACAGTGGATTACACACACACACACACATATATATATATATATATATATATATATATATATATATATATATATATATATATATATATATATATATATATATATATATATATATATATATCCAACATGCTCGCTGAAAGTTACATTACACGCGACATAGACGATAGTAAGCGAGAATCACCCCTCGTGTCCTGTGATTTATACTCTTAATAATTTCCCAAACATTTGCTTTTCCAACAATGTATTCCCACAGTCATCATAACGCTGTCAGTTTTTGTTTATGTACCTACCGAAGAAACATAATACAATGATCATCATTCATGGAACATAAACATTTTTATTCATTCACAATTATAATCATTTGTTATGATGCTTGTCTAATGTAGAGTCCTAATATCCGTCAAGGACTAAAGGTGTGAGAGACAGAACACATTTACACTGGTCCATGTGTCTTGTATATGGATGTTTGTATATACGTGGTGGAAGGGAGAGTATGTTTGTACTGGGGGGGGTCGATGTGTATGTATATGTGCATGGGTGTGATATGCACATACGCATGTTTAAACTTAGACTATTTATATGAATAATAGATGTAGACTTTTTAAATATGTAAATTTTTGTACCTGCCGTAATGGGACAATATTTTGGCTACAGTATATATGGTGAGTTATTTTAGTATTGCTATACTTATATTTTTGACATGTAAGTGTTGGTTACTTCGCCCTAAAACACACACACACCTCCGCCGTGTCCTTCCCCACCCTTCTCCCCCGCCCATTGCCACCCTTCCCCGCCCACATCCACCCACAGCGGCCTCAACAAAATACAGTAAATGGAAAAATGTTAAGATCTCACTAATTGAAAAGTAAAAGTCTTGTGGGACTGAAGTTCTCAGAGGTCCGAAAACGACGGTGTGTGTGTGTGTGTGTGTGTGTGTGTGTGTGTGTGTGTGTGTGTGTGTAAATAATAATAATAATAATAATAATAAACGGTTTATTGAAAAAGTTCTGCAGCCCGAAGGCTGAAAATATACATTGGACATAAATCACTTATTACATACATTGGTGGTTTAACAAAAGCCTTCATTAGAGAAAGGTAAAGGAACATACAGTGAACTTACACATTAATGTAGGTGTTGAACAGCAAACTCGTAGTGCAGTAACTCCCTCCCAGATGGTGTTAGGAGGAACTCACGTGGTGTAGTAGTTCCCTCAGATGGTGTTATGAGGGACCTGGCGTGGTGTAGCAATTCCCTCGCAGATGGTGTTATGAGGGGTCTCACGTGGTGTAGTAATTCCCTCACAGATGGTGTTATGAGGGACCTCACGTGGGGTAGTAATTACCTCACAGATGGTGTTATGAGGGACCTGACGTGGTGTAGTATTTCCCTCACAGATGGTGTTATGAGGGACCTCACGTGGGGTAGTAATTACCTCACAGATGCTGTTATGAGGGACTTGACGTGGTGTAGTAATTCCCTCACATATGATGTTATGAGGGACATGTGGTGTAGTAATTCCCTCACAGATGGTGTTATATGAGTGAGGTTTGGTCTTAGGCCTTCCTATCGTAGACGGATTAAGTCATCGGTGGTTGTTGTTGGGTCTCGCTGGGGCCGTTATCACTGGGTACCTGGGACCTCACTGTGTGAAGGTTAACTTGGGTACGACTGTTACTGTTGAGTTGTTCTCACTGACTTAAGCACTGTTCACCACTGTTTACCTTTGTTTAACACTGGTTCCGTTCCTTTCCTAAATAAAATTGTAACTTCTGGCGAGAATTTGTTGATATTCCGGTGGGGAGGAGGGTTCAGGGGAGGGGGTTAGTATGGGCCAACTTAACAGTTGACCTGGCTGCTCCGAGAGGAGCGCCAGGTACGTCTTGACCCTTCGGTGGTCAAGGATGTGTGTGTATGTGTGTGTATGCGTGTACAGAGAGACAAGTATTATGGATTAAGTATCTTCGTATTTCAAATATACTTGTCGATACGAGAGAGAGAGAGAGAGAGAGAGAGAGAGAGAGAGAGAGAGAGAGAGAGTCTAAATTTGGACCCTGAAACTAACTCAACTTAGGTGGGCCTACTCCATTTGGTAATTGAAAGTAAGTTCGTTATACTTCACCTTCTGTATTTGTACAATCAGGGGTCTTATTGACAAAGGTTTCTATAATGGATAATTCCCCGTAAGTGAAGATGAATGAATGCACCTAATTGGTTAATTTATTCTAAAGCAACGAGAACAACATCCAGTGGGAAACTGCGTCACTATCATACTAAGATTCTACCTTGATACCAGGCAAAGTAAATATAACAAAATACTGTATTTCCAGTTAAGTCCTTGTCTTAGATCTCATATGGGTTTATGCTGCTAAGAATATTTGATTTTGTTTCTTCATTCTGTTGAATAATTTGCCAATATACATACATAGAACAAATAAATTACGCCAGTCACGAACCATTCCAGAAAACTACATTTAATATTTAACTAAGCATCAACCAACAGTGAAAAGCTCAAGTGTTCTCAACCAGTCAGTAACGAGAAATTACCTAAAGGACTAAATTCCCAAGTAATGTAACTTAGTTAAGTCAGGGTGAGTTACGAGTCTGAGAAGTAATGCTGTAAACACAATACTATTTAAAACACCGATTGTTCTTATGAAGTTATTAGTGAAATGTACTGGATGGCTCATATGAGTTCCTTACGAGTTACATTGCAATATTAAAGGGATGAATACCCGATAAATAACTAAACAAATAAATTATCAAATGAATCAACAAAAGGGAGATGGTTGAATTATCCAAAGACGATTCCAGTAATGACATAGACGAGGGGAATGAAAATGAGGAGCTAGGAAGGGTATTGCTCCGTAATTTATGAGGCCAAAATAATGTTTGCTCTCAGCCAACAAGAAGCTTTAGCAGTATTCAGCAAATTAGGAGGAATACAAGGTAATCACACAGAGGAGGGCATGATGGAGGCTCACTAGAGACTCTCAGAGGTTTATAATTATACTGTTTGTTGATGCATCTATGTTACTTGTATAATTATAAAGTAGCGTCATGGAGTGCCAGGCCTTAGTGCTTAGATCAGAGGGATGTATATGAAATGAGGTTTCCACTTGGTATTAATTACAGCTGAAGGATCAGTCTCTTACGGGTGTGATTAAAACTAAGTTAACAAAGTAGAAATTCTCAGGCGATATTTGGATGGATGTTAAATTAAGTTTCTACAGATGAACGACTACAATAAATAAATGAGACCGTCTATGCTTCTCCTATTGGATTCTCTCATTTGTTAAGACCATTAGAACAAAGTATCTCAAGGGGACTGAAGCACCCATGATGTTTTGTGATAATACTTAACTATAGTTAGGATAAATTTGAAAGAAAATTTAACTATCCAACTCCAAGCAGTGAAAATGTACAAAGCTGAGGAAGTCCATAATATAATTTTAATCAACGTCTCCCTAAAAAGTAAACCACTCCCAGAAAGTTTATATAATCAGGAGAAAGTGGTTATAAATTAGATAAATTAATAATTCTACATAAAGAAATAACATTATATCTCTGTTAAAGTAACTTGAACAAACTATTCCAAACAATATCATCCTTTATAATTCTTAGTCACATTTTTTTTTGTTAGGAGTCGTAAAATCTCATAATGGTTACTATTTCCTAATAGTGTTTATATTCTACCATCATACACTTGCTTTAGCAAATATAATTTTTTAATCCAATATAGAGAGTTTTCAGGGTAAACATCTGGTCTTCAAAACTGGGATTACGACAAAATTATATGCTGTTTATTTTCATTTAGTAGGATGTGTGTGTGTGTGTGTGTGTGTGTGTGTGTGTGTGTGTGTGTGTGTGTGTCTGTGTGTGTGTGTGTGTGTGTGTGTGTGTGTGTCAGTGAGAGATGAAATGGTGGCCTCATTACATATAGTGTAGTAAATGTCACATGTGAGTCAATCGTCCCATTTTCCATAAATAATTCAACACCGACTCTTGGTAATAACTTAATGGTAGAGAAAGTGAACCGCGGGCCTATGTAATCGTAAATTATCTAACAAGGGAACGTTTTACCACACGAGAGTGAAGGAGAAAGTACAGTGGGCACGCCTGACTGACTAGACCACGTAGCCTGTAGAAACTTTGAGAACTTACCATTGCGAGAGTAGAGGAAGAGTTTGGCAGTCATGAATAACAAAAACGTGATGAAAGGCAAAAATGTAAAATTTGAATAAAATGAAGAAGCAAACGAAAAATTATAAGCGAAATGTTTCTTCGATTGTTAAAAAGCTCTGAGTAATAAATGAAGACGAAGAATATACTGTAAGTCTCAGATTGTTTCAAATTAATTTCAAACGTGAAAATGTGATTCTGCAGCAACTGAAATGACCAGAGACAGAGTTGGTGCAGAGCTGTCGCTAGGGGCTGAGGTTTTACGATTTTGAGGAACGAATTGAGAGAATATATGAAGATATTACAGAGATATATGTGTTAGAGAGACATGTAAATAGATCTCAGAATAGAATAATATAGAAAAATATAGAAAGCGATAAAGGGATAAAGTTGAACACATAGCCAAACCGTAAATCTCCTGCAAACATTAAAAAAAAAGTTGATCACAATCCCCTATATTCAATTTCTCGAAACCACAAGAGTTGAAAGCCAAGTCGCGGACCCACAAAGGATGCTGACATGGTTGACCTGATAGCAAGAGAGAGAGAGAGAGAGTAATTTTCGCCGCTCGGTGTCACATCTAAGAGTTGACTCTCTCGACTTGTCTCCGCCCTTACCCCTCAAACTTCTCCCAACTTCTGCTTGCCTGCACGATAATTCCTGCTACTTCCCCTACCACCACCACCATCCATCCCTCTCTTCTCCCCCTCCCCCACTCCCTCCCGTACTTCCCTCTTCGCCAACCTCAAGGACCCTCACCACCGCCGCCAACCAACTTTGAGACAATTACGGTGAAGGGGGGAGCAATGGCTTGTGAGTAATAGTCCGGCTTGTTTGACTCTGTGTATGTGTGTGTGTGTGTGTGTGTGGCGGGGTGAGGGGTAAGGTACTTGGGCAGAGAACCACATCACCCCCCCCCGCCGTCGTCTTATTTGTGTCTTGTGGATTATTACGATGTTAAGCGTAAGGGAAGTAAAAGCGGAACAATGATTATCCGAAGATTCTGAGACTTCAAGATTGCGGGTTATTTAAGTTTTAATTGGTGTGGAATTACCACTGAGGGAAGTTGAGTCGGCGGTGTTTTTTATATTTATTTTTATAGAATTATAATCGGTACTGAGAAAGAAATACTTGGCTTCTTGTTTGCCTCCGTGACGAAAGAGAGAGAGAGAGAGAGAGAGAGAGAGAGAGAGAGAGAGAGAGAAATTATGCCTTTCAGAATACAAGAAAAGTACATAAGGGGTACATAAGATTATTCTCTTTCTATAATAATATTACACAGCCTCCCCCAACCCTCTCCTCCTCCTCCTCCTCCTCCTCCGCCTCCTCCTCCTCCTTCTCCTCCTCCTTCTCCTCCTCCTCCTCCTCACAGTGCCAGGGACATTGTTCTCTCATGGGTCAATATTGACACCCCTATTAATGTGTGAGGTGTTAAGATATTGTTTTATGTCATGAGGCAGGGAAGTGATTCGTGACACACTAGACCATTGGTCTAATAGCATGTCAGCATATTCTGCAGGGCTGTGATGAAGCTGGACTGGGGTGGGTGACTTGGTAATGGCTCTAATTTTGTTCCACATTTCTGCTAGAGTGGTTGTTCTATTAATCCCCTGTAAGAATTGTTCCCAATAGGTGTTTCTCACCTGACCTTTGAGTTCACGAAATTCTCTGTTAGCTTTGAGGAATGCCAAAAGGTTATCACTAGTTTTATTTTGCTTATAAGTGTTGGCAAGCTGTTTTACATTCTCTCCTTCTTTGGTGAGGATGGGGTCATGTGTCCACAGAGGTGGTTTAGTGCTGCCCCCCCTTCCTCCTTGACTTAACCCAGGTGGTATAATATGTGGTAATGACATTGTTACGCCGTCTCTTAATTTACTTAAATATCCAGGTTCTAGGCGTAACCAAACAAAAAGTGAAGTAAATTAAAAGAGAATAAAAATAAAGTAAACCTTTAAGAATTTAATTGATTAAATATTAACACAATAAAGAGCCACGTAGGCTGTCACACCAAATTGATTCACCATCGAAACTTTTAAGACACAAGTGATACAAAACATCGAAACATCAAAAGAATAAAAATAAAGCATTGGATTACGTTAATACTGCATAAACATATAAAAACTATCACTGAAATTAACTAACGTGAAACAACACTGAATTACTTGAATACAACTAAGCAAATACTGATGGACACAAACAGAGACATAAATAGGTACTCACATAGATATACCACATTGGTGGCGACAGGAACAACACAAATAAATTAAGTTTAAGTAACAAGTGACACTCAAAGGATGTGGACTGTATGACAAGAGGACTGAACTGACTCAAGTCAGTTGGTGGGTCCTATATATAAGGTCGGCTCCCGCCACGCGACCCGCCGGTGGGTCGTTTAACGATGCAGATGGTCGTTAGAGAACAAAGAATGCTGGTTACAATACAAAATAAAGAAATAAGATGGGCTTGAACAAATAATGACAGTTAAAACCTTAACAGCACAGGGTAAGGTGACTAGAATATATAATAGTAAATTTAACACATCATTACAGGAATAATATGGAACATGGGAGCATGTTATATATAAAAAAATAGAAAAAATACGACACGGTCGTAACACTTCCCCCCATAAAATAAAATTTTGCTTGCACAAATTTTGATATGACAAGTGTTCCGACACCTTGAAGTCCAACAAAAAATATTACCCTTCTTCAACAAATCAGTAAGGGGTAGTGCCAACTCGGCAAAAATACAAATATATCTGGTAATAACCCACACAACCCAAAAATCTGCGGACTTGTCGTTTGTTACATGGAACAGGCATCTAAGAAATAGTGTCACACCTTACTGTGGGAGGAGCAAGTTTCCAACCCATTTACATGTCTCAGATACAAAAGTTGAGCACAAACAAGTCCTACATTTCCTAACACAGTGAAGAAAGCGTCTAGCTGACATAAATGGTCTGACCAAGTGTCAGAAAAAAAATTACATCTAAATATACTACACAACCAAGCCAATTGGCTGACTCGTAACCTCAGCCTTTGAAAGGTAGCAGGGGCATTGCAAAGCCCAAAAGGCATAACATTAAATTTATAGGTCTTACCTAATGCCACAAAACTGGATAGGTCTTTAACACAACGGGTCAATGGTACTTGCCAAAACCCTAGAAGGCAATCAATCTTAGAGAGGAACTTGGCGTTCCCGATTGCTTCGATGCAGTCGTCGACTCTTGGTAGAGGGAAGCTGTCCTTCCTGGTGACGGCGTTGACCGTGAGGAAGTCAATGCAGAATCAAAGAGTGCCGTCCTTCTTTGGTACTAGAGTGACTGGTGAGCACCACTCGCTGGTAGGGAGCCTGCTTGATAGGCTTAGCAGAACCAACAACAACATCATGCACCACGGTAGTGGTACAGCCAGGCCGGTCTTGGAAGACAAGAGGATGTTGTTGGATGGCGGTCAGCACGTCAGCCCTCTGGTGTCCCGGTAGAAGCTGTAGCTTCTCCTGCAACTCCACGGAGTTGGACTGCCAAACCCTGACTGATGACAGGGCGAGTGGACTTGCCCTTTCTTTTTCCTCTTCTTTCTCACCGTCTACCAAGAAAGTGTCAACGGCACACACGGGAACTGGATCATCAGCAACAAATAGGGGTGCTGGGCGTGTGTGGTACAGCTTGATGGTGTTGACGCGACATAAGCGCTGTAGTCGGCGCCTGTCAGGGGTAGAGAGAATATAATTCGTGGGGCTTACCTTCTTCACCACTCTATAAGGCCCACTGAACTTCGCATGGACCCGCTGTCCATGTCTCAGCAAGAGAATGAGAACTTGATCTATCTGGAACTGTGTCTGGCCCGCTTGTCGTACCATGTCTTGGTCTGCGACTGCTTAAGTGGTCTGCGGCAAGGCTCCAACATCTTAGAAGCTTCTCTAACATCTACTAAACTTAATACATAAATGCTCTCTTCACTACTACCTAACAATGAATTATTCCCAACTCTGTTAGGGCTTCCTTGAAAACTTTTCCTACAAAATATGAAACATCGTCCGTTTGAACACGGTACGGCAACCCGAAGTGACTAAACAGGTCAAACAAACATTTAACAAGGGCCTTAGCAGTATCTTTCCTAAGAGGTACAGCATACAGGTACCTAGTGGAGGTATTAAGGACTGTAAATGAATATTCAAACCCACTAGAAGTTTTAGGCAGAGGGCCTACAATATCACACTGTACTGTTGTAAAGGGCTCAGGTACGGGAGGTACTCTTACAAGTGGAAAAGGTGGAATAGCCCGATTGACTTTGCCTACCTTTTGACAAAAATGACAATACTTACAATATTTAGTGACATCTCTCCTCATACCTGGCCAATAGAAATTTCTGGCCAGCCTGTTGAACGTCTTTCGGACACCTTGATGTCCAGAAAAGCGACGGTCATGGGCCAGAGCTAGAACATGTTGTCTGTAAGTGTGTGGGAGGACTATTTGAGTGATAGACGCCCAGTCCGCGTCTTCCTCGGACATAGTCGGTGGGAGCCATCGGCAGCACAAAACACAGTCTTGACTTAAATATCTCGTGGTAGGGCCTGAATCATTGGCAGAATCGGACACCAGGTCAAACAAGAGCCGTAATGAAACTTCTTGCTCTTGCGCAGCTATTAAACAACTCTCCCGGTCACAGCATTAACTGCGGAAGAAATGTCTTGGGAAGCAATTGGGTTAGCAAAACGTCCTTCTTAGGACAGTGAATTATCTACATCAGGAGTTACATTATGATCATTAGTCATTAACAAAAAACGAGTCACAGCACACAAGGGAAAACACCGGGCATATCATCTTCAAGCGGTTGCAGCAAATCGTTACCGAGTATGAGGTCCACTCTTTAGCAACAAGGAGACTTGACACGTACTAACACAGGCAGCTCGTGCTCACCGGCTACGTTTAGCTATACCTGAAAAACCAAAGGAGCTGCACCTTTACACCAAAGGGCGCCCAAAACGACGTTTTGTCAGCCTTCCTCGCCGCAACAACACCCTCTTTGATGAGAGTTTGGAGACAACCCGAGTCTCAAAATAGTGACTGGCGTTTCGACACCATCAACTTCTACCGTGCCTTGTGACAAAAAGGGGCGAAAGGTACCAACGTCTGGGTCCTTCGCAAAACTCTCCTGGAAAAGACCAAAGTCTCGTGAGGCGAGAACCGAAACTGCAACCTCTCGTGCTTCACCTTATTTGGCTGCGGCCTTGTCCAACAAAAATACGCCTTATGACCC
Source organism: Homarus americanus (assembly GCF_018991925.1). Taxonomy (NCBI): domain Eukaryota; kingdom Metazoa; phylum Arthropoda; class Malacostraca; order Decapoda; family Nephropidae; genus Homarus; species Homarus americanus. The sequence continues at coordinate 14,069 of NW_024746839.1, forward strand.
GGCTTTCCACGGAAACTACAATTAAATTAGAAAATTAGGACGCCCCATTAGGTGGCGAATGAGTCCCAGCTCCTCCTGTCATGCACAAAATTATTACGCACAAAATTACCATTGTTAGTCCTACCATGCCTCAAAACAAATCCATCAACATGCTTAGAAAAAAAAATATCACAAGTGTCAAAAGATCGTTAGTGAATCCTGGCAAGGTCGCCAAAACTGTTACGCCGTCTCTTAATTTACTTAAATATCCAGGTTCTAGGCGTAACCAAACAAAAAGTGAAGTAAATTAAAAGAAAATAAAAATAAAGTAAACCTTTAAGAATTTAATAGATTAAATATTAACACAATAAAGAGCCACGTAGGCTGTCACACCAAATTGATTCACCATCGAAACTTTTAAGACACAAGTGATACAAAACATCGAAACATCGAAAGAATAAAAATAAAGCATTGGATTACGTCAACACTGCATAAACATATAAAAACTATCACTGAAATTAACTAACGTGAAACAACACTGAATTACTTGAATACAACTAAGCAAATACTGATGGACACAAACAGAGACATAAATAGGTACTCACATAGATATACCACATTGGTGGCGACAGGAACAACACAAATAAATTAAGTTTAAGTAACAAGTGACACTCAAAGGATGTGGACTGTATGACAAGAGGACTGAACTGACTCAAGTCAGTTGGTGGGTCCTACATATAAGGTCGGCTCCCGCCACGCGACCCGCCGGTGGGTCGTTTAACGATGCAGATGGTCGTTAGAGAACAAAGAATGCTGGTTACAATACAAAATAAAGAAATAAGATGGGCTTGAACAAATAATGACAGTTAAAACCTTAACAGCACAGGGTAAGGTGACTAGAATATATAATAGTAAATTTAACACATCATTACAGGAATAATATGGAACATGGGAGCATGATATATATAAAGAAAATAGAAAAAATACGACACGGTCGTAACAACATTTACAAGATCACAGCAAAATTCATCCACTGACCCAGGTGTATATCCAGCATACCATCTGTGGATGTACGCCTTGAAGTGCAGTTTAAGATTATCTGGGATATTAATTCTGAGCTTAGGATGGGGTTCACACTTGACATCAGCAACAGTGTATTCAGTAAGTATTGCATAATGATCACTGACAAGGTAGTCTGAGATGACCTTAGCCTTGACATTACTGTCTACTAGGTTATACCCAATCACACAATCAAGTCTGCCCCCCATCAGATGTGTCACTTTGTCTGTGTCGTATACAGTGATATTATGATTATTGATGTAATTCACGAACACCCTCCCATTAGAGTTACACTGGACATCACCGAGGACAGTGTGACGAGAGTTAAAGTCACCCATACACAGCATAGCATTGTTACCTGATGGCTTTGGTAACACGTCCGCTCGCAGTTCATTACACCGAACATAGATGTTATACAGCGAAAATTGACTGTTTGCTGTCTTTACTGTAAATTGTTGATAGTGAATACTTTCATCATTGTGAGTTTTAATCCATTTACAGACCAGACCATTCTTTACATATGTGAGCAGGCCACTTCCTGCTCCACTATTATATGCTGTAAACCCAGCTATCCTGGGTGCAACTTTCTTCTGGGTGCTGGACGTGTAAGGTTCTTGTAAGCCAATTACATCAATGTCAAAAACTCCATGTAAGTGTACCTCTAGATTGTAACTAATAGGTGTTTCGTGAGAGGAGAAGATAGATATAAAAGTTGAGAGAGAGAGAGAGAGAGAGAGAGAGAGAGAGTAAAAACTTCGTGATTCGTTATGGATATGTACAAAGTAACTCTATATATCCTTTATGAGAGAAAAAAAAACACTACCTCCCTTGTGAGATATCTCTCATTCTCTCCTGGGTGTGGAAAGGCACACCCCTATCTCTCCTTCTCTTGTACATATTAGAGTTTATACATCTCTGACCTGCTAGTTAATTCTCTGGATAATAAACACACGGGAACTTTTCTTATGGGTGAAATTTAGAGCAGTCTGCTAAACCTTCACAGAAAAAACACGTTCTTGTCTGACTCTAGGGAGACACATTTTGAGGAGTCTGCACTGAGCTGAGTAACGCCACCTCAAAAATGTCCATCTTGGCTTTCTCTTCTAATTCTTCTTCCTCTTTCTCCTTCTTTCTCTCACCTACTCTTAAATTGGGTTGGATGACTGTGTGTGTGTGTGTGTTTGTTTGTGTGTGTGTGTGTGTGTGTGTGTGTGTGTGTGTGTGTGTGTGTGTGTGTGTGTGTGTGTGTGTGTGTGTGTGTGTGTGTGTGTGTGTGTGTGTGTGTGTGTGTTTGTGTGTGTGTGTGTGTGTGAATTTCAGTCTCAACCAACTTCTGTCACTTTCTACATCCTTCTGTCACTTCTCTCCCTTACCTTCTCTTCTTCTCTTTTCTCTCAGTTAACCCAAACAAAGAAAAAGAAAAACGTTGTCCTCTGTAGTAAGAGAAAACAAATTTCCTTCAGAATGTAAATTCATTTCGGAGAAAGATGTGTAAATCTTATACTCTTCCATGTATCAGTAACCATCAACATTAAAAACATAAAGTCAGACTTTTTTTCATATATCAAGTACAACCTCACAAAATACGTTATTTTTTTATTACATATATATATATATATTAATGCTAATTCAAATAACTGTATTGATTTTCATTACTCTTTTATCTTTCATAGCTATTAAAAGTTATTGGACTTGTTAAAACTTCATACAACTACAAAGGACAAAAAATTACGGCTGTTATTGGGTTTCAGGCTCTAGGGAGAGGCATTACAAAGTATTGTTGAGGTTCTTTTACAAGGCCGTATATCCAGCCCGCCTAGAGCAGTTTTGGGGTCTCAGTGGGATTGGCTCGAGGTCTGTGACTTGTGTAAGTTTCGGCTCACTATGCCGGGGTCAAGGCGTGTTTTCTCGTCTCTGTGATGGCCACTTCTGACTCTTTATCATCTCTCCAGTAGATGGCATCTCCTGAATCCCACCCCTGCCTCTGTTGGATTTCGAATTTTATGAACAAGTGGAGTTGTCAGGGATGTCATTGTGAAAGGAATTAACTCATCGTCATCAAGGGGTTAATTCATCGTCCTCAACGGGTTAAATCATTATCATTATGGGATAAGATCATCGTCCGTGAGGGGTTTAACATAATCCCCGAGGAATAAATCATCGTCGTCGAGAGGTTAAATCATCCTACATCAGGAATTACGGAATGTTCTTTTTTTACTTATGAACAAAAGCTGAACAAAATCTTCAACGTCACGACAACAAAGAGTTTGTAGGAACAGCTTTGCATCAACACACTCAGGCGAGGAAGCAAAGTAAATAAGTCAATAAACAGGTGAATAGATTTCCATGCAGAGAAATCCTCGACACACAGGGATAAAGGAGAGATAGAAGGGGAAGAAAGAAAGAAGTGAGAGTGGAGAAATGGGAAAGGAAAATGAAAGGAGAAGGGGAAAGAGAGAGTGAGAGGTGGGAGAACAGAGAGAGACAGGTAGCAAGAAGAGAGAGAGAGAGAGAGAGGTATGTCTGGTAAGTTGAAGGAGACATTAGCGTGTACTGTACATTATTAAGGCGAGTGTTATTGTGGTTATTTGGTGTCTGGTGGTCGAGCTGCTGGTGCCTTTCCTTAGTGAAGTTTTTGCGTGTGTCTTTCTCTCTTTATTACTTTGAGTATCTCTCTCCTTCTATGGTTGTTTTTTTATGTTTGTCTCTACGTTTGTTAGACTGTTTTCTTCTCTATCTCTCTCTCAGCACACACACACACCTCCTCCCACACCTCTTCTGTCACTACATCCCCACCTTCTCATTCGGTTTCCATTCTTTGACAGTCATTTCTAATCCAATAGCATCAGTGAGTGGCTGTAGGAAAGACGCTTCTCAAGTACGCATAAATGGATTACATTTAATTTATACCTAAAATTTTCTACAAGAGAATCCCACCGAAGACATTCACTACCTCACAACACATTCTTTATTCTATTCCGAAATAAAAGAAAATGTGATTAACTCAGGCGGCGCTATGATGTACTTCACTACAGTTTTATTATCTGTAAGAAAAACCCCTTGTTATAGTAAGAAGAGGTGTAATGTGTGAATTTGTGTAGCGATGTGTTCTTTTTTCGTTCTCCTCAACGATGAAGGAGTCGTCTTCTCTGCCTGTCTGTCTGTTTGTGCGTCTGTTCCTACACTATGGATGATATCTTGTGGCTTATGGCGTATATTTTTTTTGGGGGG
>NW_024746840.1:0-16770 GCF_018991925.1 Homarus americanus
TCGAGTATAACAAAGTCCCCTGGTCGAGTATAACAAAGTCCCCTGATCGAGTATAACAAAGCCCCCTGGACGAGTATAACAAAGTCCCCTGATCGAGTATAACAAAGTCCCTGATCGAGTATAACAAAGTCCCCTGGTCCAAGATAACAAAGTCCCCTGATCGAGTATAACATATCCCATGATCGAGTATAACAAAGTCTCCTGACCCAGTATAACAAAGTCCCAGATCGAGCATAACAAAGTCCCCGGATCGATTATAACATAGTCCCTGTCTGAGTATAACAAAGGCCTCTGGTCGAGTATAACAAAGACCCTTTATCGAGTATAACAAAGTCCCCAGATCGAGCATAACAAATTCCTCTGATCGATTACAACAAAGTCCCCAGGTCGAATATAACAAAGGGCCCTGATCGAGTAAGACAAATTCCCCTAATCGAGTATAACAAATTCCCTGATCCTAGGATAACAAAGCCCACTAGACGAGTATAACAAACTCCCCTGAACCGAGTGTAACAAAGCCCCCTTGCTCGAGTATAACAAAGTCCCCTGATTGAGTATAACAAAGGCCCGTGATCAAGTCTGAAAAGGCCCCTAATCGAGTATAACAAAGTCCCCTGATCTAGTATAACAAAAGGCCCCTGATCGAATATAACAAAGGGCCCTGATCGAGTAAGACAAAGTCCCCTGATCGAGTATAACAAATTCCCTGATCCTAGTATAACAAAGCCCACTAGACGAGTATAACAAAGTCCCCTGAACCGATTATAACAAAGTCCCCTGATCGAGTATAACATATCCCCTGATCGAGTATAACAAAGTCCCTGGTGGAGTATAACAAAGTCCCCTGATCGAGTACCACAAAGTTTTCTAATCGAGTATAACAAAGGCCCCTCATCGAGAATAACAAAGTCCATTGGTCAAGAATAAAAAAGTCCCCTGGTCGAGTATAACAATGTCCCCTAATCGAGTATAATAAAGTCGCCTGGCCGAGTATAGCATAGTCCCCTGATCGAGTATAACAAAGCCTCCTGATCGAGTATAACAAAGTCCCCTGATCGAATATAACAAAGCCCCCTTGCTCGAGTATAACAAAGTCCCCTGATTGAGTATAACAAAGGCCCGTGATCGATTCTGAAAAAGGCCCCTAATCGAGTATAACAAAGTCCCCTGATCTAGAATAACAAAAGGCCCCTGATCAAGTATAAAAAAGGCCCCTCATCGTGTATAACAAAGTACCCTGATCGAGTATAACAAATTCCCTGATCCTAGTATAAAAAAGCCCACTAGACGAGTATAACAAAGTCCCCTGATCGAGTATAACAAAGCCCCCTTGCTCGAGTATAACAAAGTCCCCTGATTGAGTATAACAAAGGCCCGTGATCGAGTCTGAAAAAGGCCCCTAAACGAGTATAACAAAGTCCCCTGATCTAGTATAACAAAAGGCCCCTGATCGAATATAACAAAGGGGCCTGATCGAGTTAGACAAAGTCCCCTCATCGAGTATAACAAATTCCCTGATCCTAGTATAACAAAGCCCACTGGACGAGTATAACAAAGTCCCCTGAACCGAGTATAACAAAGTCCCCTGATTGAGTATAACATATCCCCTGATCGAGTATAACAAAGTCCCTGGTGGAGTATAACAAAGTCCCCTGGTCGAGTACCACAAAGTTTTCTAATCGAGTATAACAAAGGCGCCTCATCGAGTATAACAAAGTCCATTGGTCAAGTATAAAAAAGTCCACTGGTCGAGTATAACAAAGTCCGCTGATAGAGTATAATAAAATCCCCTGGTCGAGTATAGCAAAGTCCCCTTATCGATTCCAACAAAGTCACCTGGTCGAATATAACAAAGGGCCCTGATCGAGTAAGACAAAGTCCCCTGATCGAGTATAACAAATTCCCTGATCCTAGTATAACAAAGCCCACTAGACGAGTATAACAAAGTCCCCTGAACCGAGTATAACAAAGTCCCCTGATCGAGTATAACATATCCCCTGATCGAGTATAACAAAGTCCCTGGTGGAGTATAACAAAGTCCCCTGGTCGAGTACCACAAAGTTTTCTAAACGAGTATAACAAAGGCCCCTCATCGAGTATAACAAAGTCCATTTGTCAAGTATAAAAAAGTCCCCTGGTCGAGTAGAAGAAAGTCCCCTGATCGAGTACAATAAAGTCCCCTGGTCGAGTATAGCAAAGTCCCCTCATTGAGTATAACAAAGGCCCGTGATCGAGTCTGAAAAAGGCCCCTAATCGTGTATAACAAAGTCCCCTGATCTAGTATAACAAAGGCCCCTTATCGAGTATAACAAAAGCCCCTCATCGAGTATAACAAAGTCCCCTGATTGAGTATAACAAAGCCGCCTAATCGAGTATAACAATGTCCCCTGGTCGAGTATAACAAAGTCCCCTGTTCCAGTCTAACAAAGTCCCCTTATCGAGTGTAACAAATTCCCCTTATCGAGTATAACAAAGACCCCTTATCGAGTATAACCAAGTCCGGTGATCGAGTATAACAAAGGCCCCTGGTCGAGTATAACAAAGTCCCCTGATCGAGTATAACAAAGCCCCCTGGACGAGTATAACAAAGTCCACTGATCGAGTATAACAAAGTCCCTGATCGAGTATAACAAAGTCCCCTGGTCCAGTATAACAAAGTCCCCTGATCGAGTATAACATATCCCATGATCGAGTATAACAAAGTCTCCTGACCCAGTATAACAAAGTCCCAGATCGAGCATAACAAAGTCCCCGGATCGATTATAACATAGTCCCTGTCTAAGTATAACAAAGGCCTCTGGTCGAGTATAACAAAGACCCTTTATCGAGTATAACAAAGTCCCCAGATCGAGCATAACAAATTCCTCTGATCGATTACAACAAAGTCCCCAGGTCGAATATAACAAAGGGCCCTGATCGAGTAAGACAAAGTCCCCTGACCGAGTATAACAAATTCCCTGATCCTAGTATAACAAAGCCCACTAGACGAGTATAACAAAGTCCCCTGAACCGAGTATAACAAAGCCCCCTTGCTCGAGTATAACAAAGTTCCCTGATTGAGTATAACAAAGGCCCGTGATCGAGTCTGAAAAGGCCCCTAATCGAGTATAACAAAGTCCCCTGATCTAGTATAACAAAAGGCCCCTGATCGAATATAACAAAGGGCCCTGATCGAGTAAGACAAAGTCCCCTGATCGAGTATAACATATCCCCTGATCTAGTATAACAAAAGGCCCCTGATCGAATATAACAAAGTCCCCTGAACCGAGTATAACAAAGTCCCCTGATCGAGTATAACATATCCCCTGATCGAGTATAACAAAGTCCCTGGTGGAGTTTAACAAAGTCCCCTGATCGAGTACCACAAAGTTTTCTAATCGAGTATAACAAAGGCCCCTCATCGAGAATAACAAAGTCCATTACTCAAGTATAAAATAGTCCCCTGGTCGAGTATATCAAAGTCCCCTGATCGAGTATAATAAAGTCGCCTGGTCGAGTATAGCATAGTCCCCTGATCGAGTATAACAAAGCCTCCTGATCGAGTATAACAAAGTCCCCTGATCGAATATAACAAAGCCCCCTTGCTCGAGTATAACAAAGTCCCCTCATTGAGTATAACAAAGGCCCGTGATCGAGTCTGAAAAAGGCCCCTAATCGAGTATAACAAAGTCCCCTGATCTAGAATAACAATAGGCCCCTGATCAAGTGTAACAATGGCCCCTCATCGAGTATAACAAAGTACCCTGATCGAGTATAACAAATTCCCTGATCCTAGTATAAAAAAGCCCACTAGACGAGTATAACAAAGTCCCCTGATCGAGTATAACAAAGCCCCCTTGCTCGAGTATAACAAAGTCCCCTGATTGAGTATAACAAAGGCCCGTGATCGAGTCTGAAAAAGGCCCCTAATCGAGTATAACAAAGTCCCCTGATCTAGTATAACAAAAGGCCCCTGATCGAATATAACAAAGGGCCCTGATCGAGTAAGACAAAGTCCCCTGATCGAGTATAACAAATTCCCTGATCCTAGTATAACAAAGCCCACTAGACGAGTATAACAAAGCCCACTAGACGAGTATAACAAAGTCCCCTGAACCGAGTATAACAAAGTCCCCTGGTCGAGTACCACAAAGTTTTCTAATCGAGTATAACAAAGGCCCCTCATCGAGTATAACAATGTCCATTGGTCAAGTATAAAAAAGTCCCCTGGTCGAGTATAACAAAGTCCCCTGATCGAGTATAATAAAATCCCCTGGTCGAGTATAGCAAAGTCCCCTGATCGATTACAACAAAGTCACCTGGTCGAATATAACAAAGGGCTCTGATCGAGTAAGACAAAGTACCCTGATCGAGTATAACAAAGTCCGCTAAACCGAGTATAACAAAGTCCCCTGATCGAGAATAACATATCCCCTGATCGAGTATAACAAAGTCCCCTTCGAGTACAACAAAGTTTTCTAATCGAGTATAACAAAGGCCCCTCATCGAGTATAACAAAGTCCATCTGTCAAGTATAAAAAAGTCCCCTGGTCGAGTATAACAAAGTCCCCTGATCGAGTACAATAAAGTCCCCTGGTCAAGTATAGCAAAGGCCCCTAATCGAGTATAACAAAGTCCCCTGTTCCAGTCTAACAAAGTCCCCTTATCGAGTATAACAAATTCCCCTTACCGAGTATAACAAAGACCCCTTATCGAGTATAACCAAGTCCGGTGATCGAGTATAACAATGGCCCCTGGTCGAGTATAAAAAGTCCCATGGTCCCGTATAACAAAGTCCGCTGATCGAGTATAAAAATATCCCCTGGCCCAGTATAACAAAGTCCCCATATCGAGCATAACAAAGTCCCCTGATTGATTATAAGAAAGTCCCCTGGTCGAGTATAGCAAAGGGCTCTGATCGAGTAAGACAAAGTATCCTGATCGAGTATAACAAAGCCCCCTGGACGAGTATAACAAATTCCCCTCATCGAGTATAACAAAGTCCATTGGTCAAGTATAAAAAAGTCCCCTGGTCGAGTATAACAAAGTCCCCTGTTCCTGTCGAACAAAGTCCCCTTATCGAGTATAACAAATTCCCCTTATCGAATATAACAACGTCCCTTGATCGAGTATAATAAAGTCCCCTGGTCGAGTATAACAAAGTTTTCTAATCGAGTATAAAAAAGGCCCCTGGTCGAGTATAACAAAGTCCTCTGATCGAGTATAACAAAGTCCCCTGATCGAGTATAACAAAGTCCCCTAATCAAGTATAACAAAGTCCCCTGATCGAGTATAACAAAGTCCTCTGGTCGACTATAACAAAGTCCCCTGATCGAGTATAACAAAGTCCCCTGGTAGAGTAAAACAAAGTCCCCTCATCGTTTATAACAAAACCCCCTCATCGAGTATAGCAAAGTCCATTGGTCAAATATAGGAAAGTTCACTGATCGAGTATGACAAAGTCCCCTGATTAATTATAAAAAAGTTCCCTGGTCGAGTATAACAATGTTCCCTGATCGAGTATAACAAAGACCCCTTGTCAAGTATAACAAAGCCCCCTCATCGAGTATAACAAAGGCCCCTAATCGAGTATAACAAAGACCTCTTGTTGAGTTTAACAAAGTCCCCTTCTCGAGTATAACAAAGTCCCCAGATCTTGTATAACAAAGGCCCCTCATTGAGTATAACAAATTCCCCTTATCGAGTATAACAAAGTCCCCTTATCGAGTATAACAAAGTCCGGTGATCGAGTATAAGAAAGTCCCCTGATCGAGTATAACAAAAGTCCTCTGATCGAGTATAAAAAAGTCCCATGGTCCAGTATAACAAAGTCCGCTTATCGAGTATAAAAATGTCCCCTGGCCCAGTATAACAAAGTCCCCATATCGAGCATAACAAAGTCCCCTGATCGATTATAACAAAGTCCCCTGGTCGAGTATAGCAAAGGGCTCTGATCGAGTAAGACAAAGTACCCTGATCGAGTATAACAAAGCCCCTTGGACGAGTATAACAACTTCCCCTCATCGAATATAACAAAGTCCATTGGTCAAGAATAAAAAAGTCCCCTGGTCGAGTAAAACAAAGTCCCCTGTTCCTGTTGAACAAAGTCCCCTTATCGAGTATAACAAATTCCCCTTATCGAATATAACAAAGTCCCTTGATCGAGTAAAACAAAGTCCCCTGGTCGAGTATAACAAAGTTTTCTAATCGAGTATAACAAAGGCCCCTGGTCGAGTATAAAAAAGTCCTCTGATCGAGTATAACAAAGTCCCCTAATCGAGTATAACACAGTATGCTAATCAAGTATAACACAGTCCCCTGATCGAGTATAACAAAGTCCTCTGGTCAACTATAACAAAGTTCTCTGATCGAGTATATCAAAGTCCCCTGGTCGAGTACAACAAAGTCCCCTCATCGTTTATAACAAGAGCCCCTCATCGAGTATAGCAAAGTCCATTGGTCAAATATAGGAAAGTCAACTGATCGAGTATGACAAAGTCCCCTGATTAATTATAAAAAAGTTCCCTGGTCGAGTATAACAATGTTCCTTGATCGAGTATAATAAGGATCCCTGGTCAAGTATAACAAAGCCCCCTCATCGAGTATAACAAAGGCCCCTAATCGAGTATAACAAAGACCACTGGGTGAGTATAACAAAGTCCCCTGATCGAGTATAACATATTCCCTGATCGAGTATAACAAAGTCCTCTGGTCGACTATAAAAAAGTCCCCTAATTGAATATAACAAAGTCCCTAGATCGAGTATAACAAAGGCCCCTCATCGAGTATAACAAAGTCCATTGGTCAAGTATAAAAAAGTCCCCTGGTCGAGTATAACAAAGTCTCCCACATCGAGTATAACAAAGTCTGCTGATCGAGTATAGCAATGTCCCCTCATGGAGTATAACAAAGCCTCCTGATCGAGTTTAACAAAGTCCCCTCATCGAGTATAACAAAGTCCCCTCATCGAGTATAACAAAGTCACTGGTCGCGTATAACAAAGGCCCCTCATCGAGTATAACAAAGTCCATTGGTCAAGAATAAAAAAGTCCCCTGGTTGAGTATAACAAAGTCCCCTGATCGTGTATAACAAAGTTCCCTGGTCGAGTATAGCAAAGTCCCCTGATCGAGTATAACAAAGCCTCCTCATCGAGTATAACAAAGTCCCCTGATCGAGTATAACAAAGCCCCCTGCTCGAGTATAAGAAAGTCCCCTGATCGAGTATATCAAAGTCCCCTGGTCGAATATAACAAAGCACCCTCATCGAGTATAACAAAGGCCCCTAATCGAGTATAACAAAGTCCCCTTATTGAGTATAACAAAGTCCCCTGATCGAGTATAACAAAGTCCTCTGGTTGAGTATAACAAATTCCCCTAAACCGAGTATAACAAAGTCCCCTCATCGAGTATAACCTATCCCCTGATCGAGTATAACAAAGTCCCTGGTGGAGTATAACAAAGTCCCCTTGTCGAGTACCACAAAGTTTTCTAATCGAGTATAACAGAGGCCCCTCATCGAGTATAACAAAGTCCATTGGTCAAGTATAAAAAAGTCCCCTGGTCGAGTATAACAAAGTCCCCTGTTCCTGTCGAACAAAGTCCCCTTATCGAGTATAACAAATTCCCCTGATCGAGAATAACATATCCCCTGATCAAGTATAACAAAGTCCCCTGGTCGAGTACCACAAAGTTTTCTAATCGAGTATAACAAAGGCCCCTCATCGAGTATAACAAAGTCCATTTGTCAAGTATAAAAAAGTCCCCTGATTGAGTATAACAAAGGCCCGTGATCGAGTCTGAAAAAGGCCCCTAATCGAGTATAACAAAGTCCCCTGATCGGGTACAATAATGTCCCCTGGTCGAGTATAGCAAAGTCCCCTGATTGAGTATAACAAAGGCCCGTGATCGAGTCTGAAAAAGGCCCCTAATCGAGTATAACAAAGTCCCCTGATCTAGTATAACAAAGGCCCCTTATTGAGTATAACAAAGGCCCCTCATCGAGTATAACAAAGTCCCCTGATTGAGTATAACAAAGCCGCCTAATCGAGTATAACAAAGTCCCCTGGTCGAGTATAACAAACTCCCCTGTTCCAGTCTAACAAAGTCCCCTTATCGAGTATAACAAATTCCCCTTATCGAGTATAACAAAGACCCCTTATCGAGTATAACCAAGTCCGGTGATCGAGTATAACAATGGCCCCTGGTCGAGTATAACAAAGTCCCCTGATCGAGTATAACAAAAGTCCCCTGATCGAGTATAACAAAGTCCCCTAATCAAGTATAACAAAGTCCCCTGATTGAGTATAACAAAGTCCTCGGTCGACTATAACAAAGTCCCCTGATCGAGTATAACAAAGTCCCCTGGTAGAGTACAACAAAGTCCCCTCATCGTTTATAACAAAACCCCCTCATCGAGTATAGCAAAGTCCATTGGTCAAATATAGGAAAGTCCACTGATCGAGTATGACAAAGTCCCCTGATTAATTATAAAAAAGTTCCCTGGTCGAGTATAACAATGTTCCCTGATCGAGTATAACAAAGACCCCTGGTCAAGTATAACAAAGCCCCCTCATCGAGTATAACAAAGGCCCCTAATCGAGTATAACAAAGACCTCTTGTTGAGTATAACAAAGTCCCCTTCTCGAGTATAACAAAGTCCCCAGATCTTGTATAACAAAGGCCCCTCATTGAGTATAACAAATTCCCCTTATCGAGTATAACAAAGTCCCCTTATCGAGTATAACAAAGTCCGGTGATCGAGTATAAGAAAGTCCCCTGATCGAGTATAACAAAAGTCCTCTGATCGAGTATAAAAAATTCCCATGGTCCAGTATAACAAAGTCCGCTTATCGAGTATAAAAATGTCCCCTGGCCCAGTATAACAAAGTCCCCATATCGAGCATAACAAAGTCCCCTGATCGATTATAACAAAGTCCCCTGGTCGAGTATAGCAAAGGGCTCTGATCGAGTAAGACAAAGTACCCTGATCGAGTATAACAAAGCCCCTTGGACGAGTATAACAACTTCCCCTCATCGAATATAACAAAGTCCATTGGTCAAGAATAAAAAAGTCCCCTGGTCGAGTAAAACAAAGTCCCCTGTTCCTGCTGAACAAAGTCCCCTTATTGAGTATAACAAATTTCCCTTATCGAATATAAGAAAGTCCCTTGATCGAGTAAAACAAAGTCCCCTGGTCGAGTATAACAAAGTTTTCTAATCAAGTATAACAAAGGCCCCTGGTCGAGTATAACAAAGTCCTCTGATCGAGTATAACAAAGTCCCCTAATCGAGTATAACAAAGTCCTCTGGTCGACTATAACAAAGTCCCCTGATCGAGTATAACAAAGTCCCCTGGTCGAGTACAACAAAGTCCCCTCATCGTTTATAACAAAAGCCCCTCATCGAGTATAGCAAAGTCCATTGGTCAAATATAGGAAAGTCAACTGATCGAGCATGACAAAGTCCCCTGATTAATTATAAAAAAGTTCCCTGGTCGAGTATAACAATGTTCCTTGATCGAGTATAACAAGGACCCCTGGTCAAGTATAACAAAGCCCCCTCATCGAGTATAACAAAGGCCCCTAATCGAGTATAACAAAGACCCACTGGGTGAGTATAACAAAGTCCCCTGATCGAGTATAACAAAGGCCCCTCATCGAGTATAACAAAGTCCATTGGTCAAGAATAAAAAAGTCCCCTGGTCGAGTATAACAAAGTCCCCCACATCGAGTATAACAAAGTCTCCTGATCCAGTATAGCAATGTCCCCTCATGGAGTATAACAAAGCCTCCTGATCGAGTATAACAAAGTCCCCTCATCGAGTATAACAAAGTCCCCTCATCGAGTATAACAAAGTCCCTGGTCGCGTATAACAAAGGCCCCTCGTCGAGTATAAGAAAGTCCATTGGTCAAGTATAAAAAAGTCCCCTGGTTGAGTATAACAAAGTCCCCTGATCGTGTATAACAAAGTTCCCTGGTCGAGTATAACAAAGTCCCCTGATCGAGTATAACAAAGCCTCCTCATCGAGTATAAGAAAGTCCCCTGATCGAGTATATCAAAGTCCCCTGGTCGAATATAACAAAGCACCCTCATCGAGTATAACAAAGGCCCCTAATCGAGTACAACAAAGTCCCCTTATTGAGTATAACAAAGTCCCCTGATCGAGTATAACTTATCCCCTGATCGAGTATAATAAAGTCCCTGGTGGAGTATAACAAAGTCCCCTGAACCGAGTATAACAAAGTCCCCTGATCGTGTTTAACTTATCCCCTGATCGAGTATAACAAAGTCCCTGGTGGAGTATAACAAAGTCCCCTGGTAGAGTACCACAAAGTTTTCTAATCGAGTATAACAAAGGCCCCTCATCGAGTATAACAAAGTCCATTGGTCAAGTATAAAAAAGTCCCCTGGTCGAGTATAACAAAGTCCCCTGATCGAGAATAATAAAGTCCCCTGGTCTAGTATAGCAAAGGGCTCTGATCAAGTAAGACAAAGTACCCTGATCGAGTATAACAAAGCCCACTGGACGAGTATAACAAATTCCCCTCATCGAGTATAACAAAGTCCATTGGTCAAGTATAAAAAAGTCCCCTGGTCGAGTATAACAAAGTCCCCTGTTCCTGTCGAACAAAGTTCCCTTATCGAGTATAACAAATTCCCTTATCGAATATAACAAAGTCCCTTGATCGAGTATAACAAAGTCCCCTGGTCGAGTATAACAAAGTTTTCTAATCGAGTATAACAAAGGCCCCTGGTCGAGTATAAAAAAGTCCCCTGATCGAGTATAACAAAGTCCTCTGGTCGAGTATAACAAATTCCCTGATCCTAGAATAACAAAGCCCACTAGACGAGTATAACAAAGTCCGCTGAACCGAGTATAACAAAGTCCCCTGATCGAGAATAACATATCCCCTGATCGAGTATAACAAAGTCCCCTGGTCGAGTACCACAAAGTTTTCTAATCGAGTATATCAAAGGGCCCTGGTCGAGTATAACAAAGTCCTCTGATCGAGTATAACAAAGTCCCCTAATCGAGAATAACAAAGCATGCTAATCATGTATAACACAGTCCCCTGATCTAGTATAACAAAGTCCTCTGGTCGACTATAACAAAGTCCCCTGATCGAGTATAACAAAGTCCCCTGGTCGAGTACAACAAAGTCCCCTCATCGTTTATAACAAAAGCCCCTCATCGAGTATAGCAAAGTCCATTGGTCAAATATAGGAAAGTCAACTGATAGAGTATGACAAAGTCCCCTGATTAATTATAAAAAAGTTCCCTGGTCGAGTATAACAATGTTCCTTGATCGAGTATTACAAGGACCCCTGGTCAAGTATAACAAAGCCCCCTCATCGAGTATAACAAAGGCCCCTAATCGAGTATAACAAAGACCACTGGGTGAGTATAACAAAGTCCCCTGATCGAGTATAACATATCCCCTGATCGAATATAACAAAGTCCTCTGGCCGACTATAAAAAAGTCCCCTAATTGAATATAACAAAGTCCCTAGATCGAGTATAACAATGGCCCCTCATCGAGTATAACAAAGTCCATTGGTCAAGTATAAAAAAGTCCCCTGGTCGAGTATAACAAAGTCCCCCACATCGAGTATAACAAAGTCTCCTGATCCAGTATATCAATGTCCCCTCATGGAGTATAACAAAGCCTCCTGATCGAGTATAACAAAGTCCTCTCATCGAGTATAACAAAGTCCCCTCATCGAGTATAACAAAGTCCCTGGTCGCGTATAACAAAGGCCCCTCATCGAGTATAACAAAGTCCATTGGTCAAGTATAAAAAAGTCCCCTTGTTGAGTATAACAAAGTCCCCTGATCGTGTATAACAAAGTTCCCTGGTCGAGTATAGCAAAGTCCCCTGATCGAGTATAACAAAGCCTCCTCATCGAGTATAACAAAGTCCCCTGATCGAGTATAACAAAGCCCCCTACTCGAGTATAAGAAAGTCCCCTGATCGAGTATATCAAAGTCCCCTGGTCGAATATAACAAAGCACCCTCATCGAGTATTACAAAGGCCCCTAATCGAGTATAACAAAGTCCCCAGATTGAGTATAACAAATTCCCCTGATCGAGTATAACAAAGTCCTCTGGTTGAATATAACAAAGTCCCCTGAACCGAGTATAACAAAGTCCCCTGATCGAGTATAACTTATCCCCTGATCGAGTATAACAAAGTCCCTGGTGGAGTATAACAAAGTCCCCTGGTCGAGTACCACAAGTTTTCTAATCGAGTATAACAAAGCCTCCTCATCCAGTATAACAAAGTCCCATGATCGAGTATAACAAAGCCCCCTGCTCGAGTATAACAAAGTCCCCTGATCGAGTATATCAAAGTCCCCTGGTCGAATATAACAAAGCACCCTCATCGAGTATAACAAAGGCCCCTAATCGAGTATAACAAAGTCCCCTTATTGAGTATATCAAAGTCCCCTGATCGAGTATAACAAAGTCCTCTGGTTGAGTATAACAAATTCCCCTGAACCGAGTATAACAAAGTCCCCTGATCGAGTATAACTTATCCCCTGATCGAGTATAACCAAGTCCCTGGTGGAGTATAACAAAGTCCCCTGGTCGAGTACCACAAAGTTTTCTAATCGAGTATAACAAAGGCCCCCCATCGAGTATAACAAAGTCCATTGGTCAAGTATAAAAAAGTCCCCTGGTCGAGTATAACAAAGTCCCCTGATCGAGTATAATAAAGTCCCCTGGTCTAGTATAGCAAAGGGCTCTGATCGAGTAAGACAAAGTACCCTGATCGAGTATAACAAAGCGCACTGGACGAGTATAACAAATTCCCCTCATCGAGTATAACAAAGTCCATTGGTCAAGTATAAAAAAGTCCCCTGGTCGAGTATAACAAAGTCCCCTGTTCCTGTCGAACAAAGTCCCCTTATCGAGTATAACAAATTCCCCTGGTCGAGTATAACAAAGTTTTCTAATCGAGTATAACAAAGGTCCCTGGTCGAGGATAATAAAGTCCCCTGATCGAGTATAACAAAGTCCGCTGATCAAGTATAACAAAGTCCCCTGATCGAGTATAACAAAGTCCTCAGGTCGAGTATAACAAATTCCCTGATCCTAGTATAACAAAGCCCACTAGACGAGTATAACAAAGTCCGCTGAACCGAGTATAAAAAAGTCCCCTGATCGAGAATAACATATCCCCTGATCGAGTATAACAAAGTCCCCTGGTCGAGTACCACAAAGTTTTCTAATCGAGTATAACAAAGGCCCCTCATCGAGTATAACAAAGTCCATTTGTCAAGTATAAAAAAGTTCCCTGGTCGAGTATAACACAGTCCCCTGATCGAGTACAATAAAGTCCCCTGGTCGAGTATAGCAAAGTCCCCTGATTGAGTATAACAAAGGCCCGTGATCGAGCCTGAAAAAGGCCCCAAATCGAGTATAACAAAGTCCTCTGATCTAGTATAAAAAAGGCCCCTTATCGAGTATAACAAAGGCCCCTGGTCGAGTATAACAAAGTCCTCTGATCGAGTATAACAAAGTCCCCTGATCGAGTATAACAAAGTCCCCTAATCAAGTATAACAAAGTCCCCTGATCGAGTATAACAAAGTCCTCTGGTCGACTATAACAAAGTCGCCTGATCGAGTATAACAAAGTCCCCTGGTAGAGTACAACAAAGACCCCTCATCGTTTATAACAAAACCCCCTCATCGAGTATAGCAAAGTCCATTGGTCAAATATAGGAAAGTCCACTGATCGAGTATGACAAAGTCCCCTGATTAATTATAAAAAAGTTCCCTGGTCGAGTATAACAATGTTTCCTGATTGTGTATTACAAAGACCCCTGGTCAAGTATAACAAAGCCCCCTCATCGAGTATAACAAAGGCCCCTAATCGAGTATAACAAAGACCTCTTGTTGAGTATAACAAAGTCCCCTTCTCGAGTATAACAAAGTCCCCAGATCTTGTATAACAAAGGCCCCTCATTGAGTATAACAAATTCCCCTTATCGAGTATAACAAAGTCCCCTTATCGAGTATAACAAAGTCCGGTGATCGAGTATAAGAAATTCCCTTGATCGAGTATAACAAAAGTCCTCTGATCGAGTATAAAAAAGTCCCATGGTCCAGTATAACAAAGTCCGCTTATCGAGTATAAAAATGTACCCTGGCCCAGTATAACAAAGTCCCCATATCGAGCATAACAAAGTCCCCTGATCGAGTATAACAAAGCCCCTTGGACGAGTATAACAACTTCCCCTCATCGAATATAACAAAGTCCATTGGTCAACAATAAAAAAGTCCCCTGGTCTAGTAAAACAAAGTCCCCTGTTCCTGTTGAACAAAGTCCCCTTATCGAGTATAACAAATTCCGCTTATCGAATATAACAAAGTCCCTTGATCGAGTAAAACAAAGTCCCCTGGTCGAGTATAACAAAGTTTTCTAATCGAGTATTACAAAGGCCCCTGATCGAGTATAACACAGTCCCCTGATCGAGTATAACAAAGTCCTCTGGTCGACTATAACAAAGTCCCCTGATCGAGTATAACAAAGTCCCCTGGTCGAGTACAACAAAGTCCCCTCATCGTTTATAACAAAAGCCCCTCATCGAGTATAGCAAAGTCCATTGGTCAAATATAGGGAAGTGTACTGATCGAGTATATCAAAGTACCCTGGTCGAATATAACAAAGCACCCTCATCGAGTATAACAATGTCCATTGGTCAAGTATAAAAAAGTCCCCTGGTCGAGTATAACAAAGTCACCTGATCGAGTATAATAAAGTCCCCTGGTCGAGTATAGCAAAGGGCTCTGATCGAGTAAGACAAAGCACCCTGATCGAGTATAAAAAAGCCCCCTAGACGAGTATAAAAAATCCCCTGATCGAGTATAACAAAGTCCATTGGTCAAGTATAATAAGTCCCCTGGTCAAGTATATCAAAGTCCCCTGTTCCTGTCAAACAAAGTCCCCTTATCGAGTATAACAAATTCCCCTTATCGAATATAACAAAGTCCCTTAATCGAGTATAACAAAGTCCCCTGGTCGAGTATAACAAAGTTTTCTAATCGAGTATAACAAAGGCCCCTGGTCGAGTATAACAAAGTCCTCTAATCGAGTATAACAAAGTTCCCTGATCGAGTATAACAAAGTCCTCTGGTCGACTATAACAAAGTCCCCTGATCGAGTATAACAAAGTCCTCTGGTCGACTCTAACAAAGTCCCCTGATCGAGTATAACAAAGTCCCCTGGTCGAGTACAGCAAAGTCCCCTCATCGTTTATAACAAGAGCCCCTCATCGAGCATAGCAAAGTTCATTGGTCAAATATAGGAAAGTCCACTAATCGAGTATGACAAAGTCCCCTGATTAATTGTAAAAAAGTTCCCTGGTCGAGTATAACAATGTTCCCTGATCGAGTATAACAAAGACCCCTGGTCAAGTATACCAAAGCCCCCTCATCGAGTATAACAAAGGCCCCTAATCGAGTATAACAAAGACCTCTGGTTGAATATAACAAAGTCTCCTGATCGAGTATAACATATCCCCTGATCGAGTAAAACAAAGTCCTCTGGTCGAGTATAAAAAAGTCCCCTAATGGAGTATAACACAGTCCCCTTCTCGAATATAACAAAGTCCCTAGATCGAGTATAACAAAGGCCCCACATCGAGTATAACAAAATCCATTGGTCAAGTATAAAAAAGTCCCCTGGTCGACTATAACATAGTCCCTACATCGAGTATAACAAAGTCCCCTGATCGAGTATAACAAAGCCTCCTGATTGAGTATAACAAAGTCCCCTCATCGAGGGGCCTTTATTATACTCGATTAGAAAACTTTGTTATACTCGACCAGGGGACTTTGTTATACTCCACCAGGGACTTTGTTATACTGGATCAGGGGATATGTTATACTCGATCAGGGGACTTTGTTATACTCGAGCAGGGGACTTTGTCTTACTCGATCAGGGCCCTTTTTTATATTCGACCAGGGGACTTTGTTGTAATCGATCAGGGGACTTTGTTATGCTCGATCTGGGGACTTTGTTATACTGGGCCAGGAGACGTTGTTTTACTCAATCAGGGGGTATGTTATACTCGACCAGGGGACTTTGTTATACTGGGCCAGGGGACTTTGAAATACTGGATCAGGGGGCTTTGTTATACTCGATCAGGGGACTTTGTTATACTCATCCAGGGGGCTTTTTATACTAGGATCAGGGGACTTTGTTATTCTCGACCAGGGGACTTTGTTATACTCGACATGAGGCTTTTGTTATACTCGGTCAGGGACTATGTTATAATAGATCAGGGGACTTTGTTATACTGGGCCAGGAGACTTTGTTATACTCGATCAGGGCATATGTTATACTCGATCAGGGGACTTTGTTATACTGGACCAGGTGACTTTGTTATACTCGATAAGGGACTTTGTTATGCTCGATCAGGTGACTTTGTTATACTCGTCCAGGGGGCTTTGTTTTACTCGATCAGGGGACTTTGTTATACTCGATCAAAGGGGACTTTTTTATACTCGATCAGGGGACTTTGTTATACTGGAACAGGGGCCTTTGTTATACTCGATCACCGGACTTGGTTATACTCGATAAGGGGTCTTTGTTATACTCGATAAGGGGAATTTGTTATTCTCGATGAGGGGACTTTGTTAGACTCGAACAGGGGACTTTGTTATACTCGACCAGGGAACTTTGTTATACTCGATTAGGCGGCTTTGTTATACTCAATCAGGGGACTTTGTTATACTCGATGAGGGGCCTTTGTTATACTCGATGAGGGGCCTTTCGTTAT
>NW_024746841.1:0-7623 GCF_018991925.1 Homarus americanus
ATTCAGTTGTTCAATTTTATGCTGGTGTTAGCGTTCAGGTGTTACGTGAGTCAAGTATTGAGTGCAACGTGAGTCAAGTATTAGTGTAACGTGAGTCAAGTATTAGTGTAACGTGAGTCAAGTATTACTGTAACGTGAGTCAAGTATTAGTGTTAGGCGAGTCAAGTATTAGTGTTACGCGAGTCAAGTATTGGTGTTACATGGCAGAGTCAAGTATTGAGTGTTACCCTCGAACTTCAAATATTAAATCCGCTGATGGTGGGAGTTAGCCTCTGGGTACTGGCGATGAGTTGTTGGGAAAGGTGCCTCCGACAGTGGTAGTGGGCAGCCTCGGCGGTGGTAGAGGTAGCCTCTGACAGTGGCAGGAATAGCCTCTGCCAGTGGTGGGGAGTAGCTGACAGCGGTGAGAGTAGCCTCCTTGGTGTGGGAAGTAGCCTCTGGCAGTGAGTAGGTAGCGGCAGTAGTGAGGTTTAGCCTCTGACAGTGGTGAGATAGCCTCTGCCAGTGGTGAGAGTAGCCTCTGACAGGGTGGGGGTAGCCTGTGACAGTGGTGAGGTAGCCTCCTGACAGTGGGTAGAGTAGCCTCCCCGGCAGTGGCCGGGGTAGCCTCTGACAGTGGTAGGGGGTAGCCTCTGACAGTGGTAGGGGGTAGCCTCACGGCAGTGTGGGGTACCCTCTGACGATGGTCAGTGCTGTGACTGAGAGTGTTGTTGCTTGGTAGTGGTGAGAGCTGTGACTACTTGGGAGTGTAGTAGGCGGAGTCGTGGTGAGCCGTGACTGCAGGGTGTTTATAGCGCGTGGTGGTGAGATCTGTGACTGAGAGTGTTGTAGGCGGTGGTGGTGCGAGCTGTGACTGGGAAGGTATTGAAGGCGAGTGGTGATGAGGCTGTGAGTGGGAGTGGCGAGTGGTGGTGAGCCATGACTTCTAGGAGTGTTGAAGGCAGTGGTGGTGAGAGCCGTGACTGGCAGTGCTATAGGCAGTGCTGGTCAAGGCTGTAACTGGGAGTGTTGTAGGCTTATGGTGGTGAGGCTGTGACTAGGGTGTTGTAGGCGGGGTGGTCCAGAGATGTGACTGGGAGACTTGTGGGCAGTGTTGGTGAGGCTGTGACTGGGAGTCTTGTAGGCGAGTGGTGTTGAGAGCTGTTACTGGGAGTGCTGTGGGGTACGTGGTGGTGGAGCAGTGACTGGATTGTTGTAGGCGAGCGGTGGTGAGAGCTGTGACTGGGAGTGTTGTAGGCGAGTGGTGGTGGGGCTGTGAGTGGGAGTGTTTGAAGGCGGAAGGTGGTGGTGAGAGCCGTGACTGGGAAGTTGTAGGTGAGTGGTACTGAGGCTGTGACTGCTGGGATTGTTGTAGGCGAGTGGTGAGGGTGAGAGCTGTGACTGGGAGGTGTTGTAGGCGAGTGGTGGTAGGCTGTGGCACAGGGGTGCTGTAGGCGAGTGGTGGTGAGCTGTGACTGAGGTGTTGTGGGCGAGAGCTGGTGAGGCTGGCGGCTAAGAGTGATGTAGGCGAGTGGTGGTGAGAACTGTGATTTGAGTTTTGTAGGCGAGTGGTGGTGGAGCCGTGACTGGCGGCAGTGTTGTGGGCGAGTAGTGGTGGTGAGCCGTGACTGGCAGTGTTATATGTGAAGTGGTGGTGATAGCTGTGACTGGGAGGGTGTGGCGAGGTGCTGGCGGTGAGAGCTGTGACTGTAGGAGGTGTTGTAGGCGGTGGTGAGAGCTGGCTAGGAGTGTTGTAGGCTAGTGGTGGTGAGATCTGCGACCGGGAGTGTTGTAGGCGAGAGGTGAGCTGTGACTGCAGGAGTGTTGTAGGCAGTGGTGGTGAGAGCTGTGACTAGGAGTTTTGTAGGCGAGTGGTGGTGAGAGCAGTGACTGGATTTGTTGTAGGCGAGTGGTAGTGAGAGCTGTGACTGGGAGTGTTGAGGCGAGTGGTGGTCAGATCTGGCGACTGGGAGCGTTGTAGGCGAGTGGTGGTGAGAGCATTGACTAGGAGTGTTGTAGGCGAGTGGTGGTGAGAGCTGTGACTGGGAGTGCTGTAGGCGTGTGGTGGTCAGAGATGCTTGACTGTGAGTTGTAGGCAGTGGTGAGAGCTGTGACTGGGAGTGTTGTAGGCGAGAGTGGTGGTGAGAGCTGTGACTAGGAGTGCTGTAGGTGGTGGTGGGTCAGAGCTGCGACTGAGTTTTGTTGGCGGAGTAGTGTAGGGAACTGGCGACTGTGAGTGTAGTAGGCAGTGGCAGTGGGGAGGCAGTGAATAGGATGTTGTGGGCGAGAGGTGGTGGTGAGGCCATGACTGGGAATGTTATGGCGGTGGTGGTGAAAGCCGTGACTGGGGGTGTTGTGGGCGAGGTGGTAGTGAGAGCTGTGACTGCCTGCAGGATTATTTGTAGGCGAGTGGTGGTGAGGCTGTGACTAGGAGTTTGTAGGCGAGTGGTGGTGAGAGCAGTGAGCTGGTTGTTAGCCAGGCGAGGTGGTGGTGGAGTGCTGTGACTGGGGGTGTTGAAGGCGAGTGGTGGTGAGAGCCATGACTGCAGGAGTGTTGAAGGCGAGTGGTGGTGAAACCCGTGACCCGGAGGTGTTGTAGGCGAGTGGTAGTGAGCGCTGTGACTGGGATTGTTGTAGGCGAGTGGTGGTGAGAGCTGTGACTGGGGTGTTGTAGGCGAGTGGTGGTGAGAGCTGAATGGGAGTGCTGTAGCCCAGGCAAGTGGTGGTGAGCTGTGACTTGGGTGTTGTAGGTGAGTGCTGGTGAGCTGTGACTAAGGTGTTGTAGGTGAATGGTGGTGAGGCTGACTTAGAGTTTTTAGACGAGTGGTGGTGAGCCGTGACCAGCAGTGTTGTAGGCAATAGTGGTGAGGGAAGGCCGTAGTGGGAGTGTTGGCAAGGTGTGTGGTGGTGAGGAGATGTGACTGGAATAATGTAGGCGGGGGTGCTGGTCAGGCTGTGACTGGGAGTGTTGTAGGCGAGAGTGGTGTGGTGAGCTGTGGCTACGGAATTTTGTAGGCGGAGTCGTGGTGAAACCGTGACTGGGGTGTTGTGGCGTGGTGAGATCTGTGACTGGGGTGTTGTAGGCGAGTGGTGGTGAGGCGGTGACTGGGTGTGTTGCTTGGGCGAGGAGGTGGTGAGCTGTGACCCAAGGAACTTAGCCAGGTGAGTGGTGGTCAGAGCTGTGACTGATAGTTTTGTTGGCGAGTAGTGTGAGGAACTATGACTGTGATTGTAGTGACAGGTGGCGGTGAGGAGGCTGCGACTGGGAGTTTTGTAGGCGGAGGTGGTGAGAGGTGTGACTGGGGTGTTGTGGTGGTGAGAGCTGTGACTAGGGTTTGTAGGCGGTGGTGAGCCGTGACTGGCTGGCAGTCTGCTGTAGGCGTGTGGTGGTGGGGTTGTGACTGGGAGTGTTGTGGGCGGGTGGTGGTGAGAGCTGTGACTGGGAGTGCTGGCAGGCGAGTGCTGGTGAGAGGTGTGACTAAAAGTGTTGTGGCGGTGTGGTTGTGAGGAGCTGTGACTAGCAGTGTTGAAGGCGGTGTTTGTGAGAGCCGCGACAGGGAAGTGTTGTAGGCGAGTGGTGGTGAGAGCTGTGACTGGGAGTGCTGTAGGCGTGTGGTAGTCAGAGATGTGTGACTGGGAGTTGTGGCGAGTTGTGGTGAGGCTGTGACTGGGGTGTTGTAGGCGAGTGGTGGTGAGAGCTGTGACTACTACAAAAGTGTTGTAGAGTGATTTGAGGCTGTATTGCAGTGTTGAAGGCGAGTGTTGGTGAGCACTTGACAGGGAGTGTTGTAGGCGAGAGGTGGTGAGCTGTGACTGGGAGGTGTTGTAGGCAAGTGGTAGTGAGAGCTGTGACTAGGAGCTTTGTAGGCGAGTGGTGGTGAGGCAGTGACTGGGAGTGTTGTACACGTGTGGTAGTGAGGCTTTGACTTGGAATGCTGTAGGCGTGTGGAGGTGGTGAGAGCTGTGACTAGGAGTGTTGTGTGTGAGGTGGGGGTGGGGCACAGGCTAGGAGTGTTGGGGAGCGAGTGGTGGTCAGGCGCTGTGACTGGGGCGTTAGCCAGGCGAGAGTGAGTGGTAGAGCATTGACTGGAGGTATTTGGCAAGCGAGTGGTGGTGAGAGGTGCTTGGCTACTGCAAGTGCTGTAGGCGAGTGGTGGTCAGAGGTGTGACTGGGAGAGTTGTAGGCGAGTGGTGCTGAGAGCTGTGACTGCCAGGGTGCTGTAGGCAGTGGTGGTGAGCTGTGACTACAGAGTGTGTTGTAGGCTAGTGGTGGTGAGCTGTGACGGGAGTGTTGTAGGCGGAGGTGGATGTGAGCTGCGACTGGGAGTGTTGTAGGCGAGAGGTGGTGAGAGCTGTGACTAGGGTGTTGTAGGCGAGTGGTAGTGAGGCTGTGACTAGGAGTTTGTATGCGAGTGGTGGTGAGCCGTGACTGGCAGCAGTGTTGTAGGCGGTGGTGGTGAGCCGTGACTGGGAAGTGATAATGTACACGTGTGGTAGTAGGAGCTGTGACTGGGAGTGTTGTAAGTGGTAGTGAGGCTGGGCTGGGAGTGTTGAGGCGAGTGGTGGTCCAGAGCTGTGACTGCAGGAGTGTTGAGGCGACTGGTGGTCCAGAGCTGTGACTAGGAGCGTTATGGAGTGAGAGTGAATTATTGAGAGCATTGACTGCGAGTGTTATAGGCAGTGGTGGTGAGGCTGTGACTGGGGTGTTGTAGCTGGTGGTGGTGTGAGCTGTGGGCTAGGGTGTTGGGGCAGTGGTGGTCAGGGAATGTGAGTGGGAGGTGTAGGCGAGTGGTGGTGAGCTGTGACTGGGGAGTGCTGTAGGCGAGTGGTGGTGAAGGCTGTGACTGGGAGTTTTGTTGTGGAGCTGTGGTGAGAACTGTCACTGTGAGGTGTGGTAGGCGGTGGTGGTGAGTAGTGACTGGTTGTTGTAGGCGGAGGAGGTGGTGGTGAGGCTGTGGGCTGGGAGTGTTGAGGCGAGTGGTGGTCAGATCTGTGACTGGGAGGCGTTGTAGCTGAGAGGTGGTAGGAAAGGCATTGACTGCAGGAGTGTTGTAGGCGAGTGGTGGTGGGAGAGAGGTGTGACTGGGAGTGCTGTAGGCGTGTGGTGGTCAGAGATGTGACTGCAGGAGTTGTAGGCGAGTTGTGGTGAGAGCTGTGACTGCTGCCTGCCGCAGGGAGTGTTGTGGCAGGCGAGTGGTGGTGAGAGCTGTATTCACAGGAGTGCTGTAGGTGAGTGGTGGTCAGAGCTGTGATTGAGAGTTTTGTTGGCGATTGGTGTGGGGAGCTGTGACTGTGGTGTAGTAGGCGAGTGGCGGTGGGAGGCAATGATTACCTGCCTGGGATAGTTGTAGGCGGAGAGTGGTGGTGAGAGCCGCTGACTGGGAGTGTTGGCTTGGTGGTGGTGAGCCCTGACTAGGAGGTGTTGTGGCAGTGGTAGTGAGATCTGTGACTGGGATTGGCCTTGGTGGTGGTGAGGGAACTGTGACTGGGAGTGTTGTAGGCGAGTGGTGGTGAAAGCTGTGAATAGGAGTGCTGTGTAGGCAAGTGGTGGTTAGAGCTGTGACTGGGAGTGTTGTAGGTGAGTGCTGGTGAGGCTGTGACTAGGTGTTGGGCAGTGATGGTGAGATGTGAGCAGAGTTTTGTAGGCAGTGGTGGTGAGATCCGTGACTGGCAGTGTTGTAGGCAGTAGTATTGAGAGCCGTAATTGGAAGTGTTGTAGGTGTGTGGTGGTGAGAGATGTGACTTGGAATAATGTGGGCGGAGGTGCTGGTCAGAGCTGTATTTGGGAGTTTTGTAGGCGGGAGGTGGTGGTGAGGCTGTGACCCCAGGGTTTGTAGGCGGAGTCTTGGTGAGAGCCGTGACTGGAGAATGTTATGGCGCATGGTGGTGAGATCTGTGACTGAGAGTGTGGTAGGCGAGTGGTGGTGAGCTGTGACTAGGTGTGTTGTAGGCGAGTGGTGGTGAGATGTGACTATAGGTGTGTGCTGTAGGTGAGTGGTGGTCAGGCTGTGACTTAGGTTTGATGGCGAGTGGTGTGAGGGCTGTGACTGTGAGTGTGGTAGGCGAGTGGCGGTGAGCAGTGGCTGGGATTGTTGTAGGCGAGTGGTGGTGAGAGCCGCCTTGACTACAGGAGTGTTGAAGGCGGAAGTGGTGGTGAGCTGTGACTACAGGATTGTTGTAGGCAGTGGTAGTGAGCTGTGACTGGGATTGTTGTAGGCGTGTGGTGGTGAGGCTGTGACTGGGAGTGTTGTAGGCGGAGTGGTGGTGAAGCTGTGACTGCAGGAGTGCTGTAGGCGGGGAGTGCTGGTGAGCTGTGACTACAAAGTGTTGTAGGCGAGGTGGTTGTGAGGCTGTGACTAGCAGTGTTGAAGGCGAGTGGTGGTGAGAGCCGCGGTGACTACTTGGGAATTGTAGGTGAGAGGTGGTGAGCTGTGACTGCTTGGGAGTGCTGTAGGCGGGGAGGTGCTGGTGAGAGCTGTGACTGGGAGTGCTGTAGGCGAGTGCTGGTGAGCTGTGACTAAAGTGTTGTGGCGAGGTGGTTTGAGAGCTGTGACTATGCCAGTGTTGTTGAGGCAGTGGTGGTGAGGCCGTGACTGGCAGTGTTATAGGCAGTGGTGGTGATAGCTGTGACTGGGAGAATTGTAGGCGAGTGCTGGTAGAGCTGTGACTGAGGTGTTGTAGGCAGTGGTGGTGAGGCTGTGACTAGGAGTGTTGTAGGCTGAGTGGTGGTGAGATCTGCGACCAGGAGTGTTGTAGGCAGAGGTGGTGAGAGCTGTGACTGCAGGAGTGTTGTAGGCAGTGGTGGTGAGCTGTGACTACAGGAGTTTTGTGGCGGAGGTGGTGGTGAGCAGTGACTGGTTGTTGTAGGCAGTGGTAGTGGAGCTGTGACTGGGAGTGTTGAGGCGGAAGTGGTGGTCAGATCTGTGACTGGGAGCGTTGTAAGAAAAGTGGTGGTAGGAAGCATTGACTAGGAGTGTTGTAGGCGAGTGGTGGTGAGAGCTGTGACTGGGAGTGCTGTAGGCGTGTGAGTGGTCAGAAATGTGACTGGGAGGGTTGTAGGCGAGTGGTGTAGGTGAGTGGTGGTCAGAACTGCGACTGAGAGTTTTGTTGGCAGTAGTGTGAGAACTGTGACTGTGAGTGTAGTAGGCGAGTGGCAGTGAGCAGTGAATGGGATTGTTGTAGGCGAGTGGTGGTGAGAGTGACTGGGAGTGTATGGCGGTGGTGGTGAAGGACTGGGTGGGGTGGTGTGAGAGCTGTGACTGGGATTGTTGTAGGCGAGTGGTGGTGAGAGCTGTCACTAGGAGTTTTGTAGGCAGTGGTGGTGAGAGCAGTGACTGGATTTGTTGTAGGCGAGTGGTGGTGAGAGCTGTGACTGGGGGTGTTGAGGCGAGTGGTGGTGAGAGCCATGACTATGAGTGTTATAGGCGAGTGGTGGTGAAAGCCGTGACTGGGGTGTTGTAGGCGAGTGGTAGTGGAGCTGTGACTGGGAGTGTTGAAGGCGAGTGGTGGTGAGAGCCGTGACTAGGAGTGTTGTAGGCAGTGTGGTAGGCACTGTGACTGGGATTGTTGTAGGCGGGTGGTGGTGAGGCTGTGACTGGGAGTGTTGTAGGCGAGTGGTGGTGAGGCTGTGAATGGGAGTGCTGT
>NW_024746842.1:0-12795 GCF_018991925.1 Homarus americanus
ATCACTACATATAACACCAAACATCATCACTACATATAACACAACCCATCGTCACAACATAAACATCAACCATCATCAATACATATAACACCAACCATCATCACTACATGTAACACCAACCATCACCACTACATATAACACAACCCATCGTCACTACATAAACATCAACCATCATTACTACATATAACACCAACCATCATCACTTCATATAACACCATCCATCATCACTACATATAACACCAACCATAATCACTACATTTAACACCAACCATCACCACTACATTTAACACAACCCATCGTCACTACATAAACATCAACCATCATCACTACATATAACACCAACCATCATCACTACATATAACACCACCCATCGTCACTACATATAACACAACCCATCATCACTACATATAACACAACCCATCGTCACTACTTATAACACCAACCATCATCACTACATATAACACAACCCATCGTCACTACATAAACATCAACCATCATCACTACATATAACACCAACCATCATCAGTAAATATAACACAACCCATCGTCACTACATATAACACCATCCATCATCACTACATATAAGATCAACCATCATCACTACATATAACACAACACATTGTCACTACATAAACATCAACCATCATCACTACATATAACATAAACCATCATACCAACATATATCACCACCCATCGTCATTACATATAACACAATCCATCGTCACTACATAATAATCAACAATCATCACTACATATAACACCAACCATCATCACTCCATGTAACACAACCCATCATCACTACGTAAATATCAACCATCATCACTACATATAACACCAACCATCATCACTCCATATAACACAACCCATTGTCACTACATTAACATGAACCATCATTACTACTTATAACACCAACCATCATACCTACATATATCACCACCCATCGTCACTACATATAACACAACCCATTGTCACTACATAAACATCAACCATCATCACTACATATAACACCAACCATCATCACTACATACAACACAACCTATCGTCACTACATAAACATCAACCATCATCACTACATATAACACCAACCATCATACCTACATATATCACCACCCATCGTCACTACATATAACACAACCCATCGTCACTTCATAATCATCAACCATCATCACTACATATAACACCAGCCATCATCACTACATGTAACACAACCCATCATCACTACATAAACATCAACCATCATCACTACATATAACACCAACCATCATCACTCCATATAACACAACCCATTGTCACTACATAAACATCAACCATCATCACTACATATAACACCAACCATCATCACTACATATAACACCACCCATCGTCACTTCATATAACACAACCCATCATCACTACATATAACACCACCCACCATCACTACATATAACGCAACCCATCATCACTTACATAAACATCAACCATCATCACTACATATAACACCATCATCATTACTATATATAACACCAACCATCATCACTACATATAACACAACCCATCGTCACTACATATAACATCAACCATCATCACTACATATAACACCAACCATCATCACTACATATAACACAACCCATCGTCTCTACATAAACATCAACCATCACCACTACATAAACACCAACCATCATACCTACATATAACACCACCCATCACTACATATAACACAACCCATCGTCACTACATAAACATCAAAAATCATCACTACATATAACACAACATATCGTCACTACATAAACATCAACCATCATCACTACATATAACACCAACCATCATCACTACATATAACCCCACCCATCGTCACTACATAAACATCAACCATCATCACTACATATAACACAACCCATCGTCACTACATAAACATCAACCATCATCACTACATATAACACCAACCATCATCACTACATGTATCACAACCCATCATCACTACGTAAACATCAACCATCATCACTACATATAACACCAACCATCATCACTCCATATAACACAACCCATTGTCACTACATAAACATCAACCATCATCACTACATATACCACCAACCCTCATTCCTACATATATCACCACCCATCGTCACTACATATAACACAACCCATCGCCACTACAGAAACATCAACCATCATCACTACATATAACACCAACCATCATCACTACATATAACACCACCCATTGTCACTACATATAACACAACCCATCATCACTACATATAACACAACCCATCGTCACTACAAATAACACCAACCATCATCACTACATATAACACAACCCATCGTCACTACATAAACATCAACCATCATCACTACATATAACACCAACCATCATCAGTACATATAACACAACCCATCGTCACTACATATAACACCATCCATCATCACTACATATAACATTAACTATCATCACTACATATAACACAACCCATTGTCACTACATAAACATCAACCATCATCACTACATATAACACCAACCATCATACCTACATATATCACAACCTATCGTCACTACATAAACATCATCCATCATCACTACATATAACACCAACCATCATCACTACATATAACACCACCCATCGTCACTACATATAACACAACCCATCATCACTACATATAACACCAACCATCATACCTACATATAACACCACCCATCGTCATTACATATAACACAACCCATCGGCATTACATAAACAACAACCATCATCACTACATATATCACAACCCATTATCACTACATAAACATCAACCATCATCACTACATATAACACCAACCATCATCAGTACATATAACACAACCCATCGTCAATACATATAACACCATCCATCATCACTACATATAACACCAACCATCATCACTACATATAACACAACCCATTGTCACTGCATAAACATCAACCATCATCACTACATATAACACCAACAATCATACCTACATATATCACAACCCATCGTCATTACATATAACAATACCCATCGTAACTACATAGTCATCAACCATCATCACTACATATAACACCAACCATCATCACTACATATAACACAACCCATCGTCACTACATATAACACAACCCATCATCACTACATATAACACCAACCATCATACCTACATATAACACCACCCATCGTCATTACATATAACACAACCCATCGGCACTACAAAAACAACAACCATCATCACTACATATAACACAACCCATCATCACTACATAAACATCAACCATCATCACTACATATAACACAACCCATTGTCACTACATATAACACAACCCATCGTCACTACTTATAACACCAACCATCATCACTACATATAACACAACCCATTGTCACTACATAAACATCAACCATCGTCACTACACATAACACCAACCATCATCAGTACATATAACACATCCCATCGTCACTACATATAACACCATCCATCATCACTACATATAACACCACCCATTATCACTACATATAACACTGCCCTTCGTCACTTACATAAACATCAACCATCATCACTACATATAACACCAACCATCATACCTACATATAACACCACCCATCGTCACTACATATAACACAACCCATCGTCACTACATATAACACAACCCATCGTCACTACATAAACATCAACCATCATCACTACATATAACACCAACCATCATCATTACATATAACACAACCCATCGTCACTACATATAACACCATCCGTCATCACTACATATAACACCAACCATCATCACTACATATAACACAACCCATTGTCACTACATAAACATCAACCATCATCACTACATGTAACACCAACCATCATCAGTACATATAACACAACCCATCATCACTACATATAACACCACCCACCATCACTACATATAACGCAACCCATTATCACTTACATAAACATCAACCATCATCACTACATATAACACCAACCATCATCACTACATGTAACACAACCCATCATCACTACGTAAACATCAACCATCATCACTACAAATAACACCAACCATCATCACTCCATATAACACAACCCATTGTCAATACATAAACATGAACCATCATCACTACATATAACACCAACCATCATACCTACATATATCACCACCCATCGTCACTACATATAACACAACCCATCGTCACTACATACACATCAACCATCATCACTACATATAACACCAACCATCATCACTACATATAACACCACCCATCGTCACTACATATAACATCAACCATCATCACTACATATAACACCAACCATCATCACTACATATAACACAACCCATCGTCTCTACATAAACATCAACCATCATCGCTACATAAACACCAACCATCATACCTACATATAACACCACCCATCACTACATATAACACAACCCATCGTCACTACATAAACATCAACCATCATTACTACATATAACACCAACCATCATCACTACATATAACCCCACCCATCGTCACTACTGTATGTATATTATGTATGCTGGATTATGTATTATGTATGTATATTATGTATGTGCTCCATTTATATTTATTCAGCCTAGCTAGCAGCGTGTGGCAATGTTATTACCATATCCCACACGCTTAATTAATGTGCCTGGCGACGTATGGAAGCTGCTAATGTATCACTTGCCATACGTCGTCTATGGTAGTTGACCAGGACCTTAGCTAGGGAGCAGTGCTATCCACCTCTGTGTACATACTCTTATCCAGTAAACCGAACCTACAAAACTATACAGGTGTTTGTGTTCTCTCCTGTATATAGAACTTATTACCCAGAACATCTAACATGGCGCAGTGCGTAGTTTTACTGGATTATTACGAGTGATTAGTGCAAGTTTGTGGAAAGCCGGCTGATGGATCCCCGCCTTGGGTCAACCCCGCGTCATCCCTCGAAGAATTTCGCAACTTTGAGCAGTGTCAGTGACAGTGATTTTCTGTGAAGTGTTTAGTGCATTGTGTGTTTCGTGCCATTCATGTGTGACCTTGTTCGAACGGATTTCCAAGGTATACGGCATGTTCTGGGCATTTGTGGGGTGTAGAGCTCAGCGCACCCTCCTCTGACCGTTTACAGAGAGCGACTGAGCTACTCCTATCTCCACCCCCCTCCCTCACAGCGCCGCCTCCACCCCCCCTCACAGCTGGGGCGAGACGCTCTGCCTGCCTGGGACACACACACATACATGTACTAACACTTGCTGACCGCGCGGCTTCTTATATATATTTTATATATATAACCTACTTATCTGTGTATTTAATTAAATTTTTTTGTCTGAAATCTTGTTGATACGACGGGCTGACCGGTCAACACTGATTTAAGACACAGTACACAGATAAAGTAGTTATGTCTCATGCCTTACGTAGCCGTGGACCCAGCGCCTGGATGAGTCAAGCGGATGATAGTCCCCCAGAGATGGATGACCAGGCCGGCCCAGCTCCCACAACATCGCGCAGCCCTTCACCTCAACATTCAGCGTTATCTCCAGAGATAATTGCCTTAATGAAGTTTATGAGAGATGAGAGACGCGAGGATGAAGCTCACAGACGTTTGGCGGATGAGCACAGAAGGCAAGCAGAGGCAGAACGAGACCACCAACGGAGAATGGAAGACAGTGCACGGTTTGAAGCCTTGATATCTCGCCTCACTGTTAACCAAGCCCCTGGCTCTAACACTGCCTCGGTACTGAATGGTTCAGATACCTCATCCATGCTTCCTTCACGCCCCCCAGCCCCACCTAAAGCAGCAGCTCAAACACCGCCCATCTTGGAGCCTGATGTAAATTTCCAGACTTTTCGCGAATGGCGGCGGCGGTGGGCTGATTATGCTACAATGGTGGATCTCCAGAGTTTGTCACAGCCTAAACAACTCATCCAGCTGCGTATGTGCCTGTCCTTGGAAGTTCAGCGTGTCTTAGAACATACGTTGCAGGTACCCCCAACCTCTTCGCTGTCTGTAGAGGAGGTACTGGACGTTCTACAACGGCACATCAAAGGACAGCAGAATGAAGCTCTGCGCAGGAGGGAATTGTTTAGCTGCAGACAGATGGAGGGTGAGTCTTTTGACGCTTTTTATGTACGTCTTAAGAGAGCCTCGGAAGAGGTAGATATATGTTTAGGCCACCACCAGCAGTGCGAGGAGACCCAGTTGAAGCAGGTGATCCTGATGGGTGTTAAGGACGAGGAACTTGTCCAACGCCTCACCTCCCTCGACTCTTCCTCTTCTCTTCAGGATGTGTTGACGATATGTCGCTCCTATGAGGCTGCCAGGTGTGCCACCTCTGCCATCCGAGCTCCCCCTACAGCTGTACGCGCTGTTTCCCGGTACAAGAAGGACAAGAAGTCTGCTCCTACGCCTTCGCCCACCACGTCCACGCCCGGTTCATTTTGTAACAACTGTGGTAAGCAGCACGGAACACAGGTGTGTCCAGCTGCTCAGTCTACCTGCAACAGTTGTGACCGTATGGGCCACTGGTCGCTCACAGTGCGGTGCCCAGCTAAGTACGTACAGTGCAATGTGTGCGGTCGTCTGGGCCACTATGACAAGTGTTGCCCTACCCACGAACCCAAGGGACAGCGTCGGCGGAAGCTTCGGCGCCCTTCTACCAGTGAGGGCCGCCCACAGTCGCCAAATCAGAGGCACGACGACCCTGGACAAAGCCCGACCCATTTTAGGAGGGTGTACTCCTCGCATCCCAGGACCAAAGTCCCCCAGTACATCAGCGTCATCGTGACCTACGGCGGTGTGTCATCCCGTCTTCAGATGTTGCCCGACACCGGCGCTGATGCTACAGTCATCGGTCCCCAGCATTTGCGATGCTTGGGGCTCTCTCCAAGCGATCTAGGACCGCCTCCCGAGGACCTCTGCGTCACGGCAGATGGTTCACAGATGGCCCCAGCCCTGGGTTCACTCTATGCACATGTCACCTTTGGCAACAGGTCGTGTCAGGCCTGGATTGACGTGCATAATGGTGTCCCGACTCCCTTGCTGTCCTACAGACATTGTCAAGAGTTGGCCATCATCTCCCAGGACTTCCCAACACCGATTCTCGAGGTAAATTACGCCAACAGGGTGCACGAAGGGAGCAGCAACTACCCTGCTGCCGCCCTACCCCTACCTCTGGCCAGTGACACCTCTCCTTCGGTAGTTGTCCCTGCTGCATCACGTCCCCACGCCTTGGCTCGCCTTCACGACAGTCACCGTGGAGCTGAGGCCACCAAACGACGTGCACGACAGACTGTGTTCCGGCCTGGCATCGACCCCGACATCTCCAATGCTGTCCAGGTGTGTAAGCCCCGCCACGTATTACAACCCAGCCAGCAGCAGGTACCCTTCATGAGTGACGACAACCCCACCCGCCCCTTTGAGTCTGTGTCGGCCGACTTTTTCTGTGTGTCAGGAAAGTCCTTCCTGGTTATCGTCGACCGTCTCTCTGGTTGGCCGGTTGTCATCAAGGGCGGTAATGACACGACGTCTGCCGCCACCATCAGCAAGTTCCGCCACTACTTCCGTGACGTGGGCGTTCCTGTACGCCTGCGAACCGACGGAGGGCCTCAGTTCACAAGCCGGGACTTTGCTGCGTTCCTTGACCGATGGGGAGTCCGGCATGTGTTGTCATCGCCCCATTACCCGCAGTCCAACGGCCACGCTGAGGCTGCTGTCAAATCTTTGAAGCACCTCATCCTTAAGGTGGCCCCTTTTGGGAATATTGACTGCGAGGCCTTCGACCGGGGTCTTCTTGAACTCCGCAACACACCTAACTACACCGGACGCTCCCCTGCCCAGGTTTTGTATGGGCGCCCCCTTCGTTCTTGTGTCCCTGCTCACCCTCAATCCTTCTCCAAGGAGTGGCAGGCCAAGACAGAGGATTGTGATCGCCGAGCCGCCGAACGTGTTCAGGACGTCGTCGCCCGCTACAACGACCACGCCAGTTCTCTCCCCAGGTTGAGTGTCGGCACCCAAGTCCGTGTTCAGGACCCGACCTCCCTACGTTGGGACAAAGTAGGCGTAGTCATGGGTCTCGGCAGGTCACGGGACTACCAGGTGCGGTTACCCAGTGGTCGTGTGTGGTGGAGGAACCGCCGTTTTCTCCGCCCCGTAACACTGCCTTCTGCTGGCCCCGCCACCAGTGTTGAGTCCCATACCCTTCCCAGTGATGAAGTCCCTCGACGCTCAGAACGGATCCAGAAGAAAAGGTCCGCTCAAGACTTTGCTATGAGCGTATAGGGGGAGGGAGGTGTATGTATATTATGTATGCTGGATTATGTATTATGTATGTATATTATGTATGTGCTCCATTTATATTTATTCAGCCTAGCTAGCAGCAGCGTGTGGCAATGTTATTACCATATCCCACACGCTTAATTAATGTGCCTGGCGACGTATGGAAGCTGCTAATGTATCACTTGCCATACGTCGTCTATGGTAGTTGACCAGGACCTTAGCTAGGGAGCAGTGCTATCCACCTCTGTGTATATACTCTTATCCAGTAAACCGAACCTACAAAACTATACAGGTGTTTGTGTTCTCTCCTGTATATAGAACTTATTACCCAGAACATCTAACAACTACATAAACATTAACCATCATCACTACATATAACACAACCCATCGTCACTACATAAACATCAACCATCATCACTACATATAACACCAACCATCATCACTACATGTAACACAACCCATCATCACTACGTAAACATCCATCACTACATATAACACCAACTATCATCACTCCATATAACACAACCCATTGTCACTACATAAACATCAACCATCATCACTACATATACCACCAACGATCATACCAACATATATCACCACCCATCGTCACTACATATAACACAACCCATCGTCACTACATAAACATCAACCATCATCACTACATATAACACCAACCATCATCACTACATATAACACCACCCATCGTCACTACATATAACACAACCCATCATCACTACATATAACACAACCCATCGTCACTACATATAACACCAACCATCATCACTACATATAACACAACCCATCGTCACTACATAAACATCAACCATCATCACTACATATAACACAACCTATCATCACTACATAAACATCAACCATCATCACTACATATAACACCAACCATCATCAGTACATATAACACAACCCATCGTCAATACATATAACACCATCCATCATCACTACATATAACACTAACCATCATTACTACATATAAAACAACCCATTGTCACTACATAAACATCAACCATCATCACTCCATATAACACCAACAATCATACCTACATATATCACAACCCATCGTCACTACATATAACAACACCCATCGTAACTACATAGTCATCAACCATCATCACTGCATATAACACCAACCATCATCACTACATGTAACACAACCCATCATCACTACATAAACATCAACCATCATCACTACATATAACACCAACCATCATACCTACATATATCACCACCCATCGTCACTACATATAACACAACCCATCGTCACTACATAATCATCAACAATCATCACTACATATAACACCAACCATCATACCTACATATATCACCACCCATCGTCACTACATATAACACAACCCATCAGCACTACATAAACATCAACCATCATCACTACATATAACACCAACCATCATCACTACATATAACACCACCCATCATCACTACATATAACACAACCCATCATTACTACATATAACACAACCCATCGTCACTACATATAACACCAACCATCATCACTACATATAACACAACCCATCGTCACTACATAAACATCAACCATCATCACTACATATAACACCAACCTTCATACCTACATATATCACCACCCATCGTCACTACATATAACACAACCCATCGTCACTTCATAATCATCAACCATCATCACTACATATAACACCAACCATCATCACTACATGTAACACAACCCATTGTCACTACATATAACACAACCCATCATCACTACATATAACACCACCCACCATCACTACATATAACGCAACCCATCATCACTTACATAAACATCAACCATCATCACTACATAAACATCAACCATCATCACTACATATAACACCAACCATCATATCTACATATATCACCACCCATCATTACTACATATACAACCCATCACACTACATAAACATAAAAATCATCATATATAACACAACATATCGTCACTACATAAAATGTCAACCATCATTTAGCAACACAACCCATCGTTACTACATAAACATCAACCATCATCACTACATATAACACCAACCATCATCAGTACATATAACACCACCCATCGTCACTACATATAACACCATCCATCATTACTACATATAACACCAACCATCATCACTACATGTAACACAACCCATCATCACTACGTAAACATCAACCATCATCACTACATATAACACCAACCATCATCACTCCATATCACACAACCCATTGTCACTACATAAACTTCAACCATCATCACTACATATAACACCAACCATCATACCTACATATATCACCACCCATCGTCACTACATATAACACAACCCATCGTCACTACATAAACATCAACCATCATCACTACATATAACACCAACCATCATCACTACATATAACACCACCCATCGTCACTACATATAACACAACCCATCATCACTACATATAACACAACCCATCATCACTACATATAACACCAACCATCATCACTACATGTAACACAACCCATTGTCACTACATAAACATCAACCATCATCACTACATATACCACCAACCATCATACCTACATATATCACCACCCATCGTCACTACATATAACACAACCCATCGTCACTACATAAACATCAACCATCATCACTACATATAACACAACCTATCATCACTACATAAACATCAACCATCATCACTACATATAACACCAACCATCATCAGTACATATAACACAACCCATCGTCACTACATATAACACCATCCATCATCACTACATATAACATCAACCATCATCACTACATATAACACAACCCATTGTCACTACCTAAACATCAACCATCATCACTACATATAACACCAACCATCATACCTACATATATCACCACCCATCGTCACTACATATAACAATACCCATCGTAACTACATAGTCATCAACCATCATCACTACATATAACATTAACCATCATCACTACATATAACTCAACCTATCGTCACTACATAAACATCAACCATCATCACTACATATAACACCAACCATCATCACTACATATAACACCACCCATCGTCACTACATATAACACAACCCATCATCACTATATATAACACCAACCATCATACCTACATATAACACCAACCATCATCACTACATATAACACAACCCATCGTCACTACATATAAAACCAACCATCATCACTACATATAACACATCCATCGTCACTACATAAACATCAACCATCATCACTACATATAACACCAACCATCATCACTACATATAACACCAACCATCATCACTACATATAACACCAACCATCATCACTACATATAACACAACCCATAATCACTACATAAACATCATCCATCATCACTACATATAACACCATCCACCATCACTACATATAACACCACCCATCATCACTACATATAACACAACCCATCGTAACTACATAAACATCATCCATCATCACTACATATAACATCAACCATCATCACTACATATAACACAACCATCATCACTACATATAACACCAACCATCTTCACTACATGCAGTACAACCCATCACTCGACGAACATCAACCATCATCACTACATATAACACCAACCATCTATATAACACAAACCTATTGTCACTACATAAACATCAACCATCATCACTACATATAACACCAACCATCATACCTACATATATCACCACCCATCGTCACTACATATAACACAACCCATCGTCACTACATAATCATCAACCATCGTCACTACATATAACACCAACCATCATCACTACATGTAACACAACCCATCATCACTACATAAACATCAACCATCATTACTACATATAACACCAACCATCATCACTCCATATAACACAACCCATTGTCACTACATAAACATGAACCATCATTACTACATATAACACCAACCATCATACCTACATATATCACCACCCATCGTCACTACATATAACACAACCCATCGTCACTACATAAACATCAACCATCATCACTACATATAACTCCAACCATCATCACTACATATAACACCACCCATCGTCACTACATATAACACAACCCATCATCACTACACATAACACCACCCATCATCACTACATATAACACTACCCATCGTCACTACATAAACATCAACCATCATCACTACATATAACTCCAACCATCATCACTACATATAACACCACCCATCGTCACTACATATAACACAACCCATCATCACTACATATAACACCACCCATCATCACTACATATAACACAACCCATCGTCACTACATATAACACAACCCATCGTCACTACATAAACATCAACCATCATCACTACATATAACTCCACCCATCGTCACTACATAAACATCAACCATCATTACTACATATAACACCAACCATCATCACTCCATATAACACAACCCATTGTCACTACATAAACATGAACCATCATTACTACATATAACACCAACCTTCATACCACATATATCACCACCCATCGTCACTACATATATAACACAAACCCATCGTCATCACCACATAAACATCAACCATCATCACTACATATAACTCCAACCATCATCACTACATATAACACCACCCATCGT
>NW_024746843.1:0-27541 GCF_018991925.1 Homarus americanus
TCACAGGTGTACCTGGGAGGTCAGAGGTAAAATCTGGGAGGGGTCAGAGGTGCAATCTGGGAGTGTCAGGAGGTGCACCTGGGGAGGTGAGAGAAGGCACCTGAGTGTCGGAGGTGTACCTGGAGTGTCGGAGGTGTACCTGGGTGAGTCAGGAGGTGCACCTGGGGAGTGTCAGGAGGTGCACCTGGGGAGTGTCAAAGGTGCACCTGGGGAGTGTCTGAGGTGGCTCACCTGGGAGTGTCAGAGGTGCCTGAAGGTCAGGAGGTGCATCTCTGGGAGTGCTCACAGTGCACCCTGAGTGTCTGAGGTGTACCTGGGAGTGTCTGGAGCTTGTACCTGAGTGTCTGAGGTATGTCTTGGCAGTGTCTGAGGTGTACTGGCAGTGTCAGCGGTGTACCTGGGAGTGTCAGCGTGTACCTGGAAGTGGGCCAGAGGCACCTGGGAGGTCAGGAGGAGCACCTGGGAGCTGTCAAAGGAGCATCTGGGAGGTCAGAGGTGTACCTGGTGAGTGCCTGGGTGTGGTGTACCTGGGAGTGTCAGAGGTGTACCCTGGGAGTGCCACAGGTGCCTGGGAGTGTCAGGAGGTGAACCTGAACCGGTCAGAGGTGCACCTGGGAGGTCGGAGGTGTTCTGAGTGTCAGAGGTGCACCTGGGAGTGTCTGGGGTGTACCTGGGAGGTCAGGAGGTACCTGGGAGGTCTGGGGTGTACCCCGGAGGCTGAGGTGCACCTGGGAGTGTCTGGGTGTACCTGGGAGTGTCAGGTGTACCTGGGAGTGTCTGAGGTGTACCTGGGAGGCCAACAGAGGAGTACCTGAGAATGCTCAGGGAGGCACCTGGGAGTGTCTGGGTGTACCTGGGAGTGACAGAGGTGTACCTGGGAGTGCAAGAGGTGTACCTGGAGTGCCGGAGATGTAATCTGGAGGCCACAGGTGGCCTGGGAGGTCACAGGTGTGTGGCCTGGTAGTGTCAGAGGTGTACCTGGGGGTGTCAGAGGTGTAATTGGGAGTATCGGAGGTGTAATCAGAATAACGGAGGTGGGTAAATCTGAGTGCAAGAGGTGTACCTGGGAGGTCGATACCTGGGAGGCTCACAGGTGTAACGGGAGGCCAGAGGTAATCTGGGAGGTCAGGAGGTGTACCTGGGAGTGTCAGAGGTGTACCTGGGAGTGTGTGAGAAGTGTACCTGGAGTGTCGGAGGTACCTGGGAGTGTCGGAGGTAACTGGGTGAGCTCAGAGGTGTACCTGGGAGGTCAGAGGTGCACCTGGGAGGTCAGCGGTGTACCTGGGAGTGTTCAGGTTTACCTGGGAGTGCTCAGAGGTGTGCCTGGAAGTGTCAGAGGTGCACTTGGGAGGTCACAGGTGCACCTGGGAGTGTCTGCACCTGGGAGTGTCTGAGCTAAAAATTGGAGTGTCTGAGGAGCCTGGCAGTGTCTGCTGAGGTGCACCGGCAGTGTCAGCGTGTGTAATCTTTGGGAGTGTCAACATGTACCTGGAAGGTCAGAGGTGCACTGGGAGGCCAGGAGGTGAGGCACCTGGGAGCATCAAAGGAGTACCTGGGAGTGTCAGAGGTGCAACCTGGTGGTGCGTCAGTGGTGTGCACTGGGGAGTGTCAGAGGTACCTGGGAGTGTCATTGGTGTGCCTGGGGAGGTCAGGAGGTGAACCTGGAACTGTCAGAGGTGTACCTGGGAGTGTCGTGGAGGTGTTCCTGGAGGTCAGAGGTGTACCTGGGAGGCGTCTGGGGTGTACCTGGGAGGCCAGAGGTGTACCTGGGAGTGTCTGGGGTGTACCCTGAGTGTCAGAGGTGTACCTGGGAGTGTCTGGGTAAATCTGGGAGTGCTCAGGGTGTACCTGGGAGTGTCTGAGGTGTACCTGGGAGTGTCAGAGGAGCACCTGGGAATGTCAGAGGGTGAATCCTGGGAGTGTCCTGGGTGTATCTGGGAGTGACAGAAGTGCACCTGGGAGGCTCAGAGGTGCACCTTGGGAGTGTCAGAGGTGTAACTGGGGAGGCCTGGGAGGTGCACCTGGGAGTGTCTGGAGGTGTACCTGGGAGTGTCTGGAGGTGTACCTGGGAGGCCAGGGGTGAACCAGGGAGTGTAAGAGGTGTGTACCTGGGGAGGCTCAGATGTGTACCTGGGAGTGTCGGAGGTGTACCTGGGAATGTCAGAGGTGTACTTGAGGAGTGTCAGAGGTGTACCAGGGAGTGGGCCAGATGGAACCAGGGAGGTCAGGAGGTGAACCAGGGAGGCCTGAGGCACCTGGGAGCATCGGAAGTGTACCCGGGAGTATCGGAGGCACCTGGGAGGTCAGAAACAGTGAGTGTCAGTGGAGTAACTGGGAGGTCAAAGGTGTACCTGGGGAGTATCGGAAGTGTACCTGGGAATATCAGATGCGTACCTGGGAGTGCCGTTTAACCTAACCTTAGTACAAAGTCTATTGGTGTCCTCAATTTTATAGA
This sequence comes from Homarus americanus, assembly GCF_018991925.1. Taxonomy (NCBI): domain Eukaryota; kingdom Metazoa; phylum Arthropoda; class Malacostraca; order Decapoda; family Nephropidae; genus Homarus; species Homarus americanus. The sequence goes on from NW_024746843.1 coordinate 2,456, forward strand.
GGTTAGTCAATAAGAAGTGTAACTGGGAGTGTCTGGGGTGTCCCTGGGAGTGTGAGAGGTGTACCTGGGAGTGTAAGAAGTGTAACTGGGAGTGTCTGGGGTGTATCTGGGAGTGTGAGAGGTGTACTTGGGAGTGTCGGAGGTGTACCTGGGAGTGTCAGAGGTGTACCTGTGATTGTCGGAGGTGTACCTGGGAGTGTAAGAAGTATACCTGGGAGTGTCGGAGGTGTTCCTGGGAGTGTCGGAGGTGTGCCTGGGGGTGTCCGGAGGTGTGGCACTTGGGGTGTCAGAGGTGCTGGGAGTGTCAGCACTGGCACCTGGGGCCATGGGGGTGTACCTGGCAGTGTCAGAGGTGTACCTGGGAGTGTCAGAGATGTACCTGGGAGTGTCAGAGGTTTATCTGGGAGTGTCGGACGTGCACCTGGGAGTGTCAGAGGTGTACCTGGGAGTGTCAGCGGTGTACCTGGGAGTGTCTGAGGTGTGCCAGTGAGTATCAGAGGTGCACTTGGGAGTGTGTGAGGTGCACCTTGGAGTGTCTGAGGTGTACCTGGGAGTGTCTGAGGTGTACCTCGCAGTGTCTGAGGTGTACCTGGCAGTGTGTGAGGTGTACCTGTCAGTGTCAGCGGTGTACCTGGGAGTGTCAGCGGAGGACCTGGGAGTGTTAGAGGTGTATCAAGGAGTGACAGAGAAGTACCTAGGAGTGTCAGAGGTGTACCTAGGAGTGCGAGAAGTGTACCTGGGAGTGTCTGCGGAGTAACTGGGAGTGTCAGACGTGTACCTGGGAGTGTCAGGGGTGTACCAGTAGTGTCATTGGAGTACCTGGAAGTGTCAGAGGTGTACCTGGGAGTGTCAGAGGTGTACCTGAGAGTGTCAGAGGTGTATCTGGGAGTGTCGGACATGTACCTGTGAGTATCAGAGGTGTACTAGGGAATGTCAGTGGAGTACCTGGGAATGTCAAAGGTCTACCTGGGAGTGTTAGAGGTGTACCTGGGAGTGTCAGAGGTGTACATTGGAGTGTCAGAGGTGTACTTGGGAGTGTCAGAGGTGTACATGGGAGGGTCAGCGGTGTACCTGGGAGTGTGTGAGGTGTGCCTGGGAGTATCAGAGGTGCACTTGGGAGTGTGAGAGGTGCACCTTGGAGTGTCTGAGGTGTACCTGGGAGTGTCTGAGGTGTACTTCGCAGTGTCTGAGGTGTACCTGGCAGTGTGTGAGGTGTACCTGTCAGTGTCAGCGGTGTACCTGGGAGTGTCAGCGGAGGACCTGGGAGTGTTAGAGGTGTATCAGGGAGTGACAGAGAAGTACCTAGGAGTGTCAGAGGTGTACCTAGGAGTGCGAGAAGTGTACCTGGGAGCTGTGGAGGTGTGCTTGGGAGGTCAGAGGTGTACCTGGGAGTGTCTGAGGTGTACCTGTGAGTGTCTGAGGTACCTAGCTGTCTGAGGTGTGCCTGACGAGTCTTGAGGTGTAACTGGCAGTGTCAGTGGTGTGCCTGGGAGTCAGCGGCACCTGGGAGTGTTAGAGGTGTATCAGGGAGTGACAGAGGTGTGCACCTGGGAGTGTCAGAGGTGTATCTGGGCGTGTCAGAGATGAACCTGGGAGGTGGAGGTGTATCTGGGAGTGTCGGACGTGTACCTAGGAGTGTCAGAGGTACCTGGGAATATCAGTGGAGTACCTGGGAGTATCAGAGTTGTACCTGGGAGTATGAGAGGTGTACCTGGAAGTGTCAGAGGTGTACCTGGGAGTGTCAGTGGTGTAACTGGGAGTGTCGGAGGTGTAACTGGGAATGTCAGAGGTGTACCAGGGAGTGTCAGAGGAGTTCCTGGGAGTCTCAAAGGTGTACCTGGGAATATCGGATGTGTACCTGGGAGGTCAGAGGTGTACCAAGGAGGTCGGAGGTACCTGGGAGTGTCAGAGTACCTGCAATTGTCAGAGGTGTACCTGGCAGTGTCAGAGGTCCTGGGAGTGTCAGAGATGTACCTGGGAGGTCAGAGGTATCTGGGAGTGCCGGACGCACTGGGAGGTCAGAGGTGTACCAGGGAATGTCAGTGGATTACTTGGGAGGTCAGAGGTGTACCTGGGAGTGTCAGGAGGTGTACCTTGAGTGTCAGGAGGTGTACCTGGGAGAGTCAGAGGTGTACCTGGGAGTGTCGGAGGTGTACCTGGGAGTGTGAGAAGTACCTGGGAGTGTCGGAGGTGTACCTGGGAGTGTCGGAGGTGTACCTGGCAGTTTTACCGGTGTACCAGTGTCAGAGGTACCAGGAATGTCAGTGAGTACCTGGGAGTGTCAAAGGTGTACCTGGGACAGGAGGTACCTGGGAGTGTCAGAGGTGTACCTGGGAGAGTCAAGGTACCTGGAGTGTCAGAGGTGTACCTGGGAGTGTAAGAAGTGTAACTGGGAGTTTCTGGGTGGCACCTGGGAGTGTCAAGGGTGTACCTGGGAGTGTCGGAGGTGTTCCTGGGAGTGAGAGGTGTACCTGGGTGTCGGAGGTACCTGGGAGTGTCAGAGGTGTACCTGTGATTGTCGGAGGTGTACCTGGGAGTGTAAGAAGCATACCTGGGGAGTGTCGGAGGTGTTCCTGGGAGCTTGGAGGTGTACCTGGGAGTGTCGGAGGTGTACTTGGGAGTGTCAGAGGTATAACTGGGAGTGTCAGCAGGTACCTGGGAGTGTCTGAGGTGTTTGGGAGTGTCAGAGGTGCAGTTGGGGAGTGTGAGAGGCACCTGGATGTCTGAGGTGTACCTGGGAGTGTCTGAGGTACCTGGCAGTGTCTGGAGGTGTACCTGGTAGTGTGTGAGGTACCTGGCAGTGTGAGGGCAGAGTGCTGAAGCGGTGTACCTGGGAGTGTTAAAGGTGTATCAGGGAGGACAGAGGAGTACCTAGGAGGGAGAGAGGTGTACCTAGGAGGTGAGAAGTGTACCTGGGAGTGTCTGGGTGTACCTGGGTGTGTCAGAGGTGTACCTGGGAGTGTCAGGGGTGTACCAGGAGTGTCAGTGGGAGTACCTGGAAGTGTCAGAGGTGTACCTGGGAGTGTCAGAGGTGTACTTGGGAGTGTCAGAGGTGTACCTGTGATTGTCGGAGGTGTACCTGGGAGGTAAGAAGGGTACCTGGGGAGTGCCGGAGGTACCTGGGAGTGTCGGAGGTGTACCTGGGAGTGTCGGAGGTGTACATGGGAGTGTCAGAGGTGTACCTGGGAGTGTCGGCGGTATACCTGGGAGTGTCTGAGGTGTGCCTGGGAGGAGCACTTGGGAGTGTGGGAGAGGCACCTGGAGTGTCTGAGGTGTACCTGGGAGTGTCTGAGGTGCATGGCAGTGTCTGAGGTACCTGGCAGTGTGTGGTGTGCCAGTGTCAGCGGTGTACCTGGGAGCTTCAGCGGAGGACCTGGGAGTGTCAGAGGTATCAGCGAGGACAGAGGAGTACCTAGGAGTGTCAGAGGTGTACCTAGGAGCGTGAGATGTACCTGGGAGTGTCTGGGGAGTACCTGAGTAGAGGTGTACCTGGGAGTGTCAGGGGTGTAACTGGGAGTTTTGGGTACCTGGGAGGCCAGAGGGTGTACCTGGGAGTGTCGGAGGTGTACCTGGGAGTGACAGAGGTGTACCTGTGGATTGTCGGAGGTGTACCTGGAGTGTAAAAGTGTACCTGGGATTGTCGGAGGTGTACTGGGAGTGTCGGAGGTACCAGTGTTACTGTACCTGGAGTGTCAGAGGTGTACCAGGAATGTCAGTGAGTACCTGGGAGTGCCAAAGGTGTACCTGGGAGTGTCAGAGGTGTACCTGGGAGTGTCAGAGGGCCTGGGAGTGTCAGAGGTGTACCTGGGAGTGTAAGAGGTGTACCTGGGAGTGTAAGAAGTGTAACTGGGAGTTTCTGGGGTGTACCTGGGAGGTGAAGGGGTGTACCTGGGAGTCGGAGGTGTACCTGGAGTGTGAGAGGTGTACCTGGGAGGTCGGAGGTGTACCTGGGAGTGTCAGAGGTGTACCTGTGATTGTCGGAGGTGTACCTGGGAGTGTAAGAAGTACCTGGGAGTGTCGGAGGTGTTCCTGGGAGTTTCGGGAGGTACCTGGAGTGTCGGAGGTACTTGGGAGTGTCAGAGGTCTAACTGGGAGTGTCAGCAGTGTACCTGGGAGTGTCTGAGGTGCCTGGGAGGTCAGAGGCAGTTGGAGTGTGAGAGGTGCACCTTGGAGTGTCTGAGGTGTACCTGGGAGTGTCTGAGGTGTACCTGGCAGTGTCTGAGGTGCACCTGGAGTGTGAGGTGTACCTGGCAGTGTGAGTGCACCTGGGAGTGCTGAGCGGTGTACCTGGGAGTGTTAAAGGTGTATCAGGAGTGACAGAGGAGTACCTAGGAGTGAGAGAGGTGTACCAGGAGTGTGAGAAGTGTACCTGGGAGTGTCTGGGACTGCCTGTGTCAGAGGTACCTGGGAGGTCAGGGGTGTACCAGGAGTGTCAGTGAGTACTGGAAGTGTCAGAGGTACCTGGGAGTGTCAGAGGTGCACTTGGGAGTGTCAGAGGTGTATCGGAGCAAGTGGACGTGTACCTGTGGAGTCAGAGGTGTATCTGGGAGTGTCGGACGGTACCTGTGAGTGTCAGGAGGTGTACTAGGAATGTCAAAGGTGTACCTGGAGGTCAGAGGTGTACCTGGAGTGTCAGAGGTGTACCTGGGAGTGCTCAGAGGTACCTGGGATTGTCAGAGGTGTACCTTGGAGTGTCAGAGGTGTACCTGTGAGTGTCAGAGGTGTACCTCGGGAGGTCGGAGGTGTACCTGGGAGGTCAGAGGTGTACCTGTGATTGTCGGAGGTGTACCTGGGAGTGTAAGAAGTGTACCTGGGAGGTCGGAGGTGTACCTGGGAGGTGTCGGAGGTGTACCTTGGAGTGTCGGAGGTGTACATGGGAGTGGCAGAGGTGTACCTGGGAGGTCATGGTACACCTGGGAGTGTCTGAGGTGTGCCTGGGAGTATCAGAGAGAGCACTTGGGAGTGTGAGAGGTGCACCTTGGGAGTGTCTGAGGTACCTGGGAGTGTCTGAGGTGTACATGGCAGTGTTCAGTGTACCTGGCAGTGGTGTGAGGTGTACCTGTCAGTGTCAGCGGTGTACCTGGGAGTGTCAGCAGAGGACCTGTGTGTTAGAGGTGTATCAGGGAGTGACAGAGGAGTACCTAGAGTGTCAGAAGTGTACCTAGGGAGTGCGATGTGTCACTGGAGTGTCTGGGGAGTACCTGGGAGTGTCAGAGGTGTACCTGGGAGTGTCAGGGGTGTACAATGAGTGTCAGTGGAGTACCTGGAAGTGTCAGAGGTGTACCTGGGAGTGTCTGAGGTGTACCTCGCAGTGTCTGAGGTGCACCTGGCAGTGTGTGAGGTGTACCTGTCAGTGTCAGCGGTGTACCTGGGAGTGTCAGCGGTGCATCTGGGAGTGTGAGAGGTGTACCACGGAATGTTACTCACCTGGGAGTGTCACAGGTGTACCTGGGAGTGTCAGAGGTGTACCTGGGAGTGTCAGATGAACTTGCGAGTGTCGGAGGTGTACCTGGAGAGTGAGAAGTGTACCTGGAGTGTCTGGGGTACCTGGTAGTGTAAGAAGTGTACCTGGGAGGTCGAAGGTGTACCTGGGAGTGTCCAATCTGGGAGCGTCAGAGATGAACTTGCGAGTGTCGGAGGTGTACCTGGGAGAGTGAGAAGTGTACCTGGAGTGTCTAAGAACCTGGGAGTGTCAGAGGTATCTGGGAGTGCTCTGACGGGTACCTAGGGAGTGTCAGAGGGAAAAATTTGGAATATCAGTGGAGTACCTGGAGTGTCAGAGTTGTACCTGAGCATCAGAGGTGTACTGGAAGTGTCAGAGGTGTACCGGAGGTCAGTGTAACTGAGTGTCGGAGGTGTAACTGGAATGTCAGAGGTACCAGGGAGTGTCGAGAGTACCTGGGAGTCTCAAAGGTGTACCTGGGAGTATCGAGGCGTACCTGGAACATTGGAGGTGTCTGGAATATCGGAGGGGTGGGAGTGTCAGAGGTACCTGGGAGGTCAGAGGTGTACCAAGCGGAGCGTCGGAGGTGTACCTGGAGGCTCATAGGAGTACCCAAGATTGTCGGAGGTGTACCTGGCAGTGTCAGAGGTGTACCTGGGAGTGTCAGAGATGTACCTGGAGTGCCGAGGTGTATCTGGAGTGTCGGACGTGCACCTGGGAGGCTGTATGTACCAGGGAATGTCAGTGGAGTACTTGGGAGGTCAGAGGTACCTGGGAGTGTCAGAGGTGTAATTTTGGAGCGTCAGAGGTGTACCTGGGAGCTCGTGAGGTACCTGGAGTGTCGGAGATGTACCTGGGAGTGTGAGAAGCGTACCTGGGAGTGTCGGAGGTGTACCTGGGAGGTCGAGGTACCTGGCAGGTTACTGGTGTACCTGGAGTGCCGAGGTGTACCAGGGAATGTCAGTGGAGTACCTGAGTGCCAGAGGTGTACCTGGGAGCAAGTCAGAGGTGTACCTGGGAGTGTCAGGAGGTGTACCTCGAAGGTCAGGAGGTGCACCTGGAGTGTCAGAGGTGTACCTGGGAGCAAGAAGTGTAACTGGAGTTTCTGTGTGTACCTGGGAGGCCGAAGGGTGTAAATTTGGAGTGTCGGAGTGTGTACCTGGAGTGTCGGAGGTGTACCTGGGAGTGTCAGGAGGTGTACCTGTGATTGTCGGAGGTGTACCTGGGAGTGTAAGAAGTATACCTGGGAGTGTCGGAGGTATTCCTGAGTTTCGAGGCACCTGGAGTGTCGGAGGTGTACTTGGGAGTGTCGAGGTGTAACTGGGAGTGCTCGCAGGGGTACCTTGGGAGTGTCTGAGGTGCGCCTGGGCGTCAGAGGTGCAGTTGGGAGTGTGTGGGAGGTGCACCTTTTGAGCGTCTGAGGTGCACCTGGGAGTGTCTGAGGTGTACCTGGCAGTGTCTGAGGTGTACCTGGTAGTGTGTGAGGTGTACCTGGCAGTGTCAGCGGTGCACCTGGAGGTCATGGTGCAATCTGGGAGGTTAGCTGTGTATCAGGAGTGACAGAGGAGCCTTAGGGAGTGGAGAGAGGTGTACCTAGAGTGTGAGAAGTGTACCTGGAGTGTCTGGGGTGTACCTGGGTGTGTCAGAGGTGTACCTGGAGTGTCTGGGGTGTACCAGGGAGTGTCAGTGGAGTACCTGAAGTGTCGGGGAGGTGTACCTGGGAGTGTCAAAGGTGTACTTGGGAGGTCAGAGGTATCTTGGGAGGCCGGACGTACCTGTGAGTGCCGGGGCCGGTTACGCAGTGGGAGTAACTGGGAATGCTTTCAAAGGTGTGTACCTGGGAGTGCTGAGGTACCTGGGAGGCCAGGAGGTGTACCTGGAGTGTCAGGAGGTGTACCTGGAGTGTCAGAGGTGTACCTTGGAGGTCAGAGGTACCTGTGGAGTGTCAGAGGTGTACCTCGGAGTGTCGGAGGTGTACCTGGGAGTGTCAGAGGTGCACTGGTGTCGGAGGTACCTGGAGCATCAGAGTAGCACTTGGAGTGTGAGAGGTGCACCTTGCAGGCCTGAGGTGTACCTGGGAGCGTCTGAGGTGTACATGGCAGTGTCTTATGTGTACCTGGCAGTGTGTGAGGTGTACCTGTCAGTGTCGGGGCGAACGGGAGTCAGCGGAGGACCTGGGAGTGTTAGAGGTGTATCAGCGAGTGACAGAGGAGTACCTAGGGAGTGTCAGGAGGCGTACCCAGGAGTGCGAGAAGCGTACCTGGAGTGCGTCTGGGGAGTACCTGGGAGTGTTAGAGGTGTACCTGGAGTGTCAGGGGCGTAACTGGGAGTTTCTTGGGGTGTAATCTGGAGGCCGAGGTGTACCCTGGGAGTGTCGGAGGTGCACCTGGAGTGACAGAGGCGGTACCCAGATTGTCGGAGGTGTACCTGGAGGTACCTGGGAAGTGTCGAGGTACCTGGAGTGTCGGAGGTGTACCTGGAGTGTCGGAGGTGTACCTGGGAGTGTCGGAGGTGTATCACTTGAGGAAGTACCTGGGAGGCTCAGCGAAAAACGGCGTCTTGAGGTGTGCCCTTGAGTATCAGGGAGGTGCAATTGGGAGTGTGAGAGGTGCACTGAAAGTGTCTGAGGTGTACCTGAGTGTCTGAGGTGTACTCGTAGTGTTGAGGTGTACCTGGCGTGTGTGAGGTGTACCTGTCAGTGTCAGCGGTGTACCTGGAGTGTCAGCAGAGGACCTGTGTGTTAGAGGTGTATCAGGGAGTGACAGAGGAGTACCTAGAGGTCAGAAGTGTACCTAGGGAGTGCGATGTGGCACTGGAGTGTCTGGGGAGCACCTGGGAGTGTCAGAGGTGTAACTGGGAGGTCAGGGGTGTACAATGAGTGTCAGTGGAGTACCTGAAGCGTCAGGAGGTGTACCTGGGAGTGTCTGAGGTGTACTCTGCAGTGTCTGAGGTGCACCTGGCAGTGTGTGTGAGGTGTACCTGTCAGCGTCGGGGCGTGGTGTACCTGGGAGTGCTCGGGGCGGTGCATCTGGGAGTGAGGAGGGGTGTACCACGAATGTTACTCACCTGGGAGTGTCACAGGTGTACCTGGGAGTGTCAGAGGTGTACCTGGGAGTGTCAGATGAACTTGCGAGTGTCGAGGTGTACCTGGAGAGTGAGAAGTGTACCTGGAGTGTCTGGGGTACCTGGTAGTGTAAGAAGTGTACCTGGGAGGTCGAAGGTGTACCTGGGAGTGTCAGATGAACTTGCGGAGTGTCGGAGGTGTACCTGGAGAGTGGAGAAGTGGCACCTGGAGTGTCTGGGGTGAACCTGGGAGGCCAGAGGTGTATCTGGGAGGTCGGACGTAATGTCGGAAAACTGGAATATCAGTGGAGTACCTGGGAGTGTCAGAGTTGTACCTGAGTATCAGAGGTACCTGAAGTGTCAGAGGTGTACCTGGGAGTGTCAGTGGTGTAACTGGGAGGTCGGAGGTGTAACTGGAATGTCAGAGGTGTAAATTCAGGGAGTGTCAGAGAGTACCTGGGAGTCTCCAAAGGTGTACCTGAGTATCGGAGGTGTACCTGGGAACATTGAGGTGGTACCTGGAATATCGGAGGTGTAATTTGGAAAGTGTCAGAGGTGTACCAAGGAGTGTCGGAGGTGTACCTAAGAGTGTCATAGGAGTACCTGCGATTGTCGAGGTGTAAAACTGGCAGGTCAGAGGTAACCTGGAGTGTCAGAGATGCAATCTTGGAGCAAATTGGGGAGGTGTATCTGAGTGTCGGACGCAACTGGGAGTGTCAGAGGTGTACCAGGAATGTCAGTGGAGTACTTGGGAGGTCAGAGGTACCTGGAGTGTCAGAGGTGTACCTTGAGTGTCAGGAGGTGTACCTGGGAGAGTCAGGAGGTGTACCTGGGAGTGTCGGAGATGTACCTGGGAGTGTGAGAAGTGTACCTGGGAGTGTCGGAGGTAATCTGGGAGTGTCGGAGGTGTACCTGGCAGTGTTACCGGTGTACCTGGGAGGTTGGGGAGGTGTACCAGGGAATGTCAGTGGAGTACCTGGGAGTGCCAGAGGTGTACCTGAGTGTCAGAGGTGTACCTGGAGGCCGAGGTGTACCTGGAGTGTCAGGAGGTGTACCTGGGAGTGTCAGAGGTGTACCTGGAGCGTAAGAAGTGTAACTGGGAGCTCTGGGTGTACCTGGGAGGTCAAGGGTGTACCTGGGAGGTTTGAGGTAAATTGGGAGGTGAGAGGTGCAATCTGGGAGTGTCGGAGGTGTACCTTGGGAGTGTCAGAGGTGTACCTGTGATTGTCGGAGAGGTGTACCTGGAGTGTAAGAAGCATACCTGGAGTGCCGAGGTGTTCTCGGGAGTTTTGAGTGTGTACCTGGAGTGTCGGAGGTGGAGGCCAGAGGTAATCTGGGAGTGTCAGCAGTGTACCTGAGTGTCTGCGCCTGGCGTCAGAGGTTGGAGTGTGAGAGGTGCACCTTGAGTGTCCAGAGGTGTACCTGGCGCCCGAGTGTACCTGGCAGTGTCTGAGGTGCAATTCAGTGTGTGGAGGTGTAATTCTGGCAGTGTCATGGTGTACCTGGGAGTGTCATGGTGTACCTGGAGTGTTAAAGGTGCATCAGGGAGTGACAGATATACCCAGAGTGAGAGGTGCACGTAGGAGTGGAGAAGTGCAATTGGAGTGTCTGTACCTGCGTGTCGAGGTAAAATCTGGAGTGTCAGGTGTACCAGGGAGTGTCAGTGGAGTACCTGGAAGTGTCAGAGGTGTACCTGGGAGTGTCAGGAGGTGTAATTTGGAGTACCAGAGGAGTATCTGGAGTGTCGGACGGTACCTGAGTGTCAGAGGTGTACTATGGAATGTCAGTGGAGAACTGGGAATGTCAAAGGTGTACCTGGAGTGTTTAGAGGTGTACCTTGGCGTCAGAGGTGTACCTGAGGTCAAGGTGTACCTGGGAGTGTCGGAGGTGTACCTTTGAGCGTCAGAGGTGTACCTGTGAGTGTCAGAGGTACCTCGGAGTGTCGGGAGGTGTACCTGGGAGGTCAGAGGTAACCTGGAGCGTCGGAGGTGCACCTGGAGCATCAGAGGAGCACTTGGGAGTGTGAGAGGTGCACCTGGAGTGTCTGAGGTGTACCTGAGTGTCTGAGGTGTATTACGGCAGTGTCTGAGGTGCAATTGGCAGTGTGTGAGGTGTACCCGTCAGTGTCAGCGTACCTGGAGCGTCAGTGGAGGACCTGAGTGTTAGAGGTATCAGCGAGTGACAGAGGAGTTCCTAGGAGTGTCAGGAGGTGTACCTAGGGAGTGCGAGAAGTGTACCTGGAGTGTCTGGGAGTACCCGGCGTTGAGGTGTACCTGGGAGTGCCAGGTGGGCGGAGTTTCTGGGGTGTAATTGGGAGGTTGAGTAAAATTTGGGAGGTCGGAGGTGTACCTGGAGTGACAGAAATCTGTGATTGTCGAGGTGTACCTGGGAGTGTAAAAGTAAAATTTGGAGTGTCGGAGGTGCACCCGGGGAGGTCGGAGGTGTACCTGGGAGGTCGGAGGTGCAATTGGGAGTGTCATAGGCGTACCTGGGAGGTCAGCGGTGTACCTGGGAGTGTTCCGAGGTGCCTTGAAGTATCAGTGGTGCAATTTGGGAGTGTGAGGTGCACCTTGGAGTGCGTCTGAGGTGTACCTGGAGGTTCTTGCGTACCTCGCAGTGTCTGGAGGTGTACCTGGCAGTGTGTGAGGTGTACCTGTCAGTGTCAGCGGTACCTGGAGGCCAGCAGAGGACCTGGGAGGTTAGAGGTGAATCAGAGTGACAGAGAGCAACGGAGGCTGTAGCGTGTACCTAGGAGTGCGAGAAGCGTACCTGGGAGTGTCTGGGGAGTACCTTGGAGTGTCAGAGGTACCTGGGAGTGTCAGGTGTACAATGAGTGTCAGTGGAGACCTGAAGTGTCAGAGGTGACCTGAGTGTCAGAGGTGTGCCCTGGAGTGTCGGAGGTGTACCTGGGAGTGTGAGAAGTGTACCTGAGTGTCAGAGGTGTACCTGAGAGTGTCAGAGGTGTATCTGGGAGTGTCGGACATGTACCTGTGAGTGTCAGAGGTGTACTAGGGAATGTCAGTGGAGTACCTGGGAATGTCAAAGGTGTACCTGGGAGTGAAAGAAGTGTACCTGGGAGTGTCAGAGGTGTACCTGGGAGTGTTAGAGGTGTACCTGGGAGTGTCAGAGGTGTACCTTGGAGTGTCAGAGGTGTACCTGGGAGTGTCAGAGGTGTACCTCGGAGTGTCGGAGGTGTACCTGGGAGTGTGAGAAGTGTACCTGGGAGTGTCGGAGGTGTTCCTGGGAGTGACGGAGGTACCTAGCAGTGTCAGCGGTGCACCTGGGAGTGTGAGAGGTGTACCACGGAATGTTACTCACCTGGAGGTCACAGGTGTACCTGGGAGGTCGAGGTGTACCTGGGAGTGTCAGAGATGAACTTGCGAGTGTCGGAGGTGTACCTGGGGAGTGAGAAGTGTACCTGGGAGTGTCTGGGTGTACCTGGTAGTGTGAAGGTACCTGGGAGTGTCGAAGGTGTACCTGGGAGTGTCAGAGACGAACTTGCGAGTGTCGGAGGTGTACCTGGGAGAGGAGAAGTGTACCTGGGAGGTCTGGGTGAACCTGGGAGTGTCAGAGGTGTATCTGGGAGGTTGGACGTGTACCAGAGGTCAGAGGTGTACCTGGGAATATCAGTGGAGTACCTGAGTGTCAGAGTTGTACCTGGGAGTATCAGAGGTGTACATGGAAGTGTCAGAGGTGTACCTGGGAGTGTCAGTGGTGTAACTGGAGTCGGAGGTGTAACTGGGAATGTCAGAGGTGTACCAGGAGTGTCAGAGGAGTACCTGGGAGTCTAAAGGTGTACCTGAGTATCGGAGGTACCTGGAATATTGGAGGTGTACCTGGGAATATCGGAGGTGTATGGGAGTGTCGAGGTGCACCAAGGTGTCGGAGGTGTACCTGGGAGTGTCATAGGAGTACCTGCGATTGTCAGAGTGTACCTGGCAGTGCGAGGTGTACCTGGAGTGTCAGAGATGTACCGGGAGTGTCAGAGGTGTATCTGGGAGTGTCGGACGTGCACCTGGAGTGTCAGAGGTGTACCTTGAGGTCAGAGGTGTACCTGGGAGAGTCAGAGGTGTACCTGGGAGTGTCGGAGGTGTTCTGGAGGTGGAGAAGTGTACCTGGGAGTGTCGGAGGTGTACCTAAGAGTGTCGGAGGTGTACCCAGTGTTAGCGGTGTACCTGGGAGTGTCAGAGGTGTACCAGGAATGTCAGTGGAGCACCTGGGGTCAAAGGTACCTGGGATCAGGTGTACCTGGGAGATCAGAGATGAACTTGCGAGGTCGGAGGTGTACCTGAGTGGAGAAGGTACCTGGGAGGTCTGGGGTGAAACCTAGGGAGTATCAGAGGTGTATCTGGGAGTGTCGGCCGTACCTAGGAGTGTCAGAGGTGTAACTGGGAATATCAGTGGAGTACCTGGAGTGTCTGGGTGAACCTGGAGTGTCAGAGGTGTATCTGGGAGTGTCGGACGTGTACCTAGGAGTGTCAGAGGTGTACCTGGGAATATCAGTGGAGTACCTGGGAGTGTCAGAGGTGTACCTGGGAGTATCATGGTGTACCTGGAAGTGTCAGAGGTATACCTGGGGTCAGTGGGAGCACCTGGCAGTGTCAGAGTTGTAACTGGGGATGTCAGAGGTAAAAGGGAGTGTCAGAGGAGCACCTGGAGTCTCAAAGGTGACGGAGTATCGGAGGTGTACCTGGGAATATTGAGGTGTACCTGAATATCGGAGGTGTACCTGGGAGGTCAGAGGTGTACCAAGGAGTGTCGGAGGTGTACCTGGAGTGTCAGGAGGCCGCGATTGTCAGAGGTGTACCTGGCAGTGTCAGAGGTGTACCTGGGAGTGTCAGAGATGTACCTGGAGTGTCAGAGGTGTATCTGGGAGTGTCGGACGCCCTGGGAGTGTCAGAGGTACCTTGGAGTCAGAGGTGTACCTGGGAGAGTCAGAGGTGTACCTGGGAGTGTCGGAGGTGTTCCTGGAGGGGGAGAAGTGTACCTGGAGTGTCGGAGGTTTAAGAGTGTCGGAGGTGTACCTGGCAGTGTTAGCGGTGTACCTGGGAGTGTTGAGGTGTACCAGGGAATGTCAGGAGTACCTGGGAGTGTCAAAGGTGTACCTGGGAGTGTCAGAGGTGTAACTGGGAGTGTCAGAGGTGTACCTGGGTGTGTCAGAGGTGTACCTGGAGTGTCAGAGGTGACCTTGGGAGTGTAAGCAGTGTAACTGGAGTTTCTGGGGTACCTGGGAGTGTCATGGTGTACCTGGGAGTGTCGGAGGTGTATCTGGAGTGTGAGAGGTGTACCCGAGGAGTGTCGGAGGTGTATTCTGGAGTGTCAGAGGTGTACCTCTGATTGTCGGAGGCGGTGTGCCTTGGAGTGTAAGGTTAGGCGGCTACCTGGGAGTGTCGGAGGTGTTCCTGGAGTGTCGGAGGTGTACCTGGGAGTGTCGGAGGTGTACTTGGAGTGTCAGAGGCGTAACTGGAGTGTCAGCAGTGTTCCTGGAGTGTCTGAGGTGTGCCTTGGAGTGTCAGAGGTGCAGTTGGGAGTGTGAGAGGTGCACCTTGAGTGTCTGATGTGTACCTGAGCAGTCTGAGGTGCACCTGGCAGTGTCTGAGGTGTAATCTGGTAGTGTGTGAGGTGCACCTGGCAGTGTCATGGTGCACTTGGAGGTCAGCGGTGTACCTGGAGCGTTAGCTGTGCATCAGGAGTGACAGAGGAGTACCTTAGAGTGAGAGAGGTGTAATTTAGATTGTGGAGAAGCGCACCCAGGGAGTGTCTGGGGTGTACCTGGGAGTGCTCGGGGAGGTGTACCTGGGAGTGTCTGAGGTGTGCCTGGGAGTATCAGGGGAGGTGTGCAATGGAGCGTGAGGCACCTTTGAGTGTCTTAGGGAAATGGATGTCTGAGGTACCTCGCACTGTCTGTGGTGTACCCAGTGTGTGAGGTGTACCTGTCAGTGCTCAGCGGTGTACCTGGGAGGCTGGGGCAGAAGACCCGGAGCGTTAGAGGTGCATCAGGGAGTGACAGAGGAGCACCGAGTGTCAGAGGTGTACCTAGGGAGCGCGGAGAAGTGTAACCTGGGAGTGTCCGGGGAGTGTCTGCGAGGCTGAGAACCGGAGGTCAGGGGTGTACCAGGGAGGTCAGTGGAGCAACGGAAGTGTCAGAGGTACCTGGAGTGTCAGAGGTGTACCTCGGAGTGTCGGAGGTGTACCTGGGAGTGAAGTAAAATTTGGTAGTGCCAGAGGTGTACCTTGAGGTCAGGAGTGTACCGGGAGGTCAGAGGTGTATCTTGGGAGTGTCGGACATGTACCGTGAGTGTCAGAGGTGTACTAGGGAATGTCAGTGAGTACCTGGAATGTCAAGGTGTACCTGGAGTGTCAGAAGTACCTGGGAGTGCTGAGGTGTACCTGCGGGAGCGTTAGAGGTGTACCTGGGAGTGTCAGAGGTGTACTGCTGAGTGTCAGAGGTGTACCTGGGAGTGGCAGAGGTACCTCGGAGGTCGGAGGTGTACCTGAGCAGTGAGAAGTGCATCTGGGAGCGTCGGAGGTGTTCTGGAGCGTCGGAGGTGGTACCCAGCAGTGTCAGCGGTGCACCTGGAGTGTGAGGTGTACCACGGAATGTCAGTGGAGTACCTGGGAGTGCCAGAGGTACCTGGAGTGTCAGAGATGAACTTTAAGGAGTGTCGAGGCAAATGGGAGAGTGAGAAGTGTACCTGGGAGTGTCTGGGTGTACCTGGGAGTGTTAAAGTGTACCTGGGAGGTCGAAGGTGTACCTGGAGTTTCAGAGGTGTACACTGGGAGTGTCAGAGGTACCTTGGAATGTCAGAGGTACCTGAGTGCTCAGGAGGTGTACCAAGGAGCGTCAGAGGTGTACCTGAGTGTCAGGAGGTGTACCTGGGAGTGTCAGCGGTGGCTACGGAGTGTCGGAGGTGTACCTGGGTGAGTGGAGAAGTGTACCTTGAGGCCTGGAGGTGTACCTGGGGAGGTCGGAGGTGTACCTGGGAGGTCAAAGGTGTAATTTGGGAGTGCTCAGGAGGTGTATCCAGATGTCAGTGGTGTACCTGGGAGTGTCTGAGATGTACCTGGGAGTGTCAGAGTTGTGCCTAGGAGTGCCTGGGGAGGTGCACTTGGGAGTGTCAGAGGTGCACCTTTGAGGACTGAGGTGGACCTGGGAGGTGTGAGGTGTACCTGGCAATGTCTGATGTAACCTGGCAGTGTCTGGAGGTGTACCTGGCAGTGTCAGCGGTGTACATGGAGTGTCAGGGTGTACCTGGAGTGTTAGAGGTATCAGGGAGTGACAGAGGAGTACCTAGAGCAGGAGGTGTACCTAGGAGTGAGAAGTGTACCTGGGAGTGTCTGGGGAGTACCTGGAAGTGTTAGAGGTGTACCTGGGAGTGTCAGGGGTGTAACTGGAGTTTGGGTGTACCTGGGAGTGTCAGAGGTGTACCAGGAGTGTCGGAAGTGTACCTGGGAGTGACAGAGGTGTACTTGTGATTGTCGGAGGTGTACCAGTGTAAAACTGGAGTGTTGGAGGTGTACCTGGGAGGTCGGAGGTACTTGGGAGGTCAGAGGTACCTGGGAGTGTCAGCGGTGTACCTGGGAGGGCTGAGGTGTGCCTGGGAGTATCAGAGGCACTTGGAGTTTGAGAGGAGCACCTTGAGTGTCTGAGGTGTACCTGGGGGTTCTGAACTTGCAGTGTCTGAGGTGTACCTGGCAGGAGGTGTACCTGTCAGTGTCAGCGGTGTACCTGGAGTGTCAGCAGAGGACCTGGGAGGTTAGAGGTGTATCAGGAGCTCAGAGGAGTACCTAGGAGGAGAGAGGTGTATTAGGGAGTGTGAGAAGTGTACCTGTTAGTGTCTGGGGTGTACCTGGAGTGTCAGCGGTGTACCTGGAGTGTTAGATGTGTATCAGGGAGTGACAGAGGAGTACTTAGGGAGTGAGAGAGGTGTACTTAGGGAGGTGAGAAGTGTACCTGGAGTCTGGTCTGGGAGTATCAGAGGTGTACCTGGGAGGTCGGGTACCAGGAGTGTCAGTGATGTACCTGAAGTGTCAGGAGGTGTACCTGTGAGTGTCAGAGGTGTACTAGGGAATGTCAGTGGAGTACCTGGGAATGTCAAAGGTGTACCTGGGAGTGTCAGAGGTACCTCGGAGTGTCAGAGGTACCTGGGAGTGTCAGAGGTGTACCTGGGAGTGTCAGAGGTGTACCTTGGAGTGTCAGAGGTGTACCTAGGAGTGTCAGAGGTGTACCTAGGGAGGCGAGAAGTGTACCTGGGAGTGTCTGGGAGTACCTGGGAGTGTCAGGAGGTGTACCTGGGAGGTCAGAGGTGTACCTGGAGTGTCAGAGGTGTACCTGGGGGTGTCAGAGGTGCACCTCGGAGGTCGGAGACCTGGGAGTGAAGTGTACCTGGAGGGGTCAGAGGTGTACCTGAGTGTCAGAGGTGTACCTGGGAGTGTCAGAGGTGTATCTGGGAGTGTCGGACATGTACCTGTGAGTGTCAGAGGTGTACTTAGGAATGTCACGAGAATCAAACTAAAACACGAGAAAAGATTGGACCAATACGGTCAGACTCCGGCGAGCTCACTGATAACGACGGAGAAATGAGCAATAATTTGAATAATTATTTTTCAACAGTTTTCACCACCGAAAATTTAAACATGATACCCGAGGCACCGACTCTATTCAGAGATAGTGAAGAAAACAAATTAAGTGAGATAGTAGTGACTAGTAACGATGTTAGTAAGCAAATAGACAAACTAAAGCCTAATAAGTCACCTGGTCCGGATGAGATATTTGCCAGAGTATTAAAGGAATGTAAGGAAGAGCTTAGTATGCCCTTAGCAAAGTTGTTTAACATGTCCTTAAAAACAGGTGTAGTACCAGAATCCTGGAGGATAGCGAATGTAATACCGATTTTCAAGAAGGGGGATAGATCACTATCTTCTAACTACCGCCCAATCAGTCTAACATCAATAGTAGGCAAATTACTGGAAGCAATCATTTCAAACTCTATTCGAAATCACCTGGAGAAGCACCGATTGATCAATGATTCCCAGCATGGCTTCACAAGCGGACGTTCTTGCCTAACTAATCTATTAACATTCTTTCATCAGTTTTTGAATCAGTGGACGAGGGGCACAATTATGATGTGGTATATCTCGACTTTAGCAAAGCCTTCGACAGAGTCCCCCACGAAAGACTAATTAGAAAGGTAGAAGCTCATGGCATCAAAGGTGGCATCCTTAAATGGATTAGGGCGTGGTTACAGGACAGAAAACAGCGAGTGAGCATTAACGGCACTAAGTCCCATTGGAGCAACGTCACAAGTGGAGTTCCCCAAGGCTCAGTACTTGGACCATTATTGTTTATTATATACATAAACGACATAGATATCGGCATAGACAGCAACATAAGTAAATTTGCTGATGATACTAAAATAGGACGTGTTATAAAATCTGACGAGGACTCGGCAAAACTACAGGAGGATCTAAACAAATTTTTCGAATGGTCTGAAAAATGGCAGATGACATTCAACATCGACAAATGTAAAGTACTCAGTATAGGAAATGTAAACAGGGAAACCAGATACCAGATGAACAACGATGCCATAGAGAAATCCGACTGCGAGAGAGATTTAGGAGTAATGATAAGTAGGAACCTTAAGCCAAGTAAACAATGTGTTTTTGCTCGTAACAAGGCTAATAAAGTACTTGGGTTCATACAAAGGAGTGTTAGTTTCAAGACTAGCGAGGTCATCTTGAAATTATATCTAGCGCTTGTGAGACCTCACCTGGATTACGCAGTTCAGTTCTGGTCACCGTATTACAGAATGGATATAGAATCATTGGAAAGAATCCAGAGGAGAATGACAAGACTAATCCTGGGCATTAGGAACCTTGAATACAGAGACAGGTTAAAACATCTTAATTTGCACTCCCTCCAGAGACGTAGAGTGAGGGGCGAAATGATTGAGGTGTATAAATGGAAGTCAGGGTTAAACAAAGGGGACATTACAAAGGTACTCAAACTATCCAACCAGGAGCGAACTGTAACAATGGTTTTAATTGACAAATTTAGATTTAGGCGTGAATAGGTAAACATTATTTGGTAAACAGAGTAGTGGATGAATGGAACAAGTTACCAAATATCATCATTAACTCGAATACGCTGAATTGCTTCAAACATAGGTTGGATGCTCATATGAGCAATAGGGGTTGGGTGTAAACGGGACTGCCCAGTATGGGCCAATAGACCCGCTGCAGTTTCCTCCATTCTTATGTTCTTATGTTCTTAGTGTCTGAGCTGTACCTGGGAGTGTCGGAGGTGTACCTGGGAGTGTCACAGGTGTACCTGGGGGTGTCAGCGGTGTACCTGGGAGTGTCATTGGTGTACCTGGGAATGTCTGAGGTGTTCCTGGAAGTGTCTGAGGTGTACATGGAGTGTCAGAGGTGAATCTGGCAGTGTCAGCGGTTTACCTGGGAGTGTCAGCGGTGTACCTGGGAGTGTCAGAGGTGTGCCTGGGAGTTTCAGAGGTGCACTTGGGAGTGGCACAGGTGCACCTGGGAGTGTCTGAGGTGTACCTGGGAGTGTCTGAGCTGTACCTGGGAGTGAGTGAGGTATACCTGGCAGTGTCTGATGTGTACCTGGCAGTGTCAGCGGTGTACCTGGGAGTGTCAGCGGTGTACCTGGGAGTGTCAGAGGTGTACCTGGGAGGCCGAGGCTCCTGGGAGTGCCGGATGAGCACCTGGGAGGTCAGAGGTGCACCTGGTAGTGTCAGTGGTGTACCTGGGGTGTCAGAGGTGTACAGGGTGTCAGAGGTTTACCTGGGAGTGTCAGAGGTGTACCTGGGGTATCATGGGTAGCATGGGAGTGTCGGAGGTGTACCTGGTGGAGAGCACTGGGGAGTGTCGGGAGGTGTACCTGGGAGTGTCGGAGGTGTACCTGGGAGTGTCAAAGGTGTACTTGGGAGTGTCAGAGGTGTACCTGTGTCAGTGGTGTACCTGGGAGTGTCTGAGATGTACCTGGGAGTGTCAAGTTGTGCCTAGGAGTGTCAGAGGTGCACTTGGGGTGTCAGAGGTGCAGGTGGCTGGAGGTGGACCTGGGAGTGTGAGGTGTACCTGGCAATGTCTGATGTGTGCCTGGCAGTGTCTGGGGTGTACCTGGCAGTGTCAGCGGTGTACATGGGGTGTCAGCGGTGTACCTGGGAGTGTTGAGGTGTATCAGGGAGTGACAGAGGAGTACCTAGGTGTCAGAGGTGTACCTAGGAGTGGGAGAAGTGTGTACCTGGGGTGTCTGGGGGGCACCTGGAAGTGTTGGTGTACCTGGGGTGTCAGGGGTGTAACTGGGAGTTTCTGTGTACCTGGGAGTGTCAGAGGTGGTACCTGGGAGTGTCGGAAGTGTACCTGGGAGTGACAGAGGTGTACCTGTGATTGTCGAAGGTGTACCTGGGAGTGTAGCCTGGGAGTGTCGGAGGTGTACCTGGGAGTGTCGGATGTGTATCTGGGAGTGTCGGAGGTGTACTTGGGAGTGTCAGAGGTGTACCTGGGAGTGTCAGCAGAGGACCTGGGAGTGTTAGAGGTGTATCAGGGAGTCACAGAGGAGTACCTAGGAGTGAGAGAGGTGTACCTAGGAGTGTGAGAAGTGTACCTGGTGAGTGTGCAGGGTGTGCCTGGGAGTATCAGAGGTGTACCTGGGGAGCAGGGTGTGCCAGGGAGTGTGGTGATGTACCTGGAAGTGTCAGAGGTGGCCTGGGAGTGTCAGAGGTGTGCTTGGGAGTGTCAGAGGTGTATCTGGGAGTGTCGGACGTACCTGTGAGTGTCAGAGGTGTACTAGGGAATGTTAGTGGAGTACCTGGGAATGTAGGTGTGGCAGGGTGTGAGGTGTACCTGGGTAGTCAGAGGTGTGCCTGGGAGTGTCAGGGGTGCCTGGTGTCAGAGGAGCAGTGTCAGAGGGTGTACCTGTGAGTGTCAGAGGTGTACCTCCAGGTGTCGGAGGTGTACCTGGGAGTGTCGGTCTGTGTGATTGTCAGGAGGTGTACCTGGTGTAAGAATTGTCCTGGAGTGTCGGAGGTGTACCTGGGATTAGGAGGTGTACCTGGGATGTCGGAGGTGTGCTTGAGAGTGTCAGAGTGAACACTGGAGTGTCAGCGGTGTATATGGAGTGTCTGAGGTGTGCCTGGGAGTATCAGAGGTGCACTTGGGAGTGTGAGAGGTGCACCATGGAGTGTCTGAGGTGTACCTGGAGTGTCTGAGTGTACATGGCAGTGTCTGAGGTGTACCTGGCAGTGTGTGAGGTGTACCTGTCAGTGTCAGAGGTGTACCTGGGAGTGCCAGCGGAGGACCTGGAGGGTAGAGTGTATCAGGGAGTGACAGAGGAGTACCTAAATGTCAGAGGTGTACCTAGGAGTGCGAGAAGTGTACCTGGGATTGTGGAGTACAAGTGTTAGAGGTGGCCTGGGAGTGTCAGGGGTGTAACTGGGAGTTTCTGGGGTGTACCTGGGGGTGTCAGAGGTGTACCGAGTGTGGGGCACCTGGGAGTGACAGAGGTGGCCTGTGATTGTCGGAGGTGTACCTGGGAGTGTAAAAGAGTGTACCTGGGAGTGTCGGAGGTGTACCTGGGAGTGTCGGAGGGGTGTATCTGGGAGTGTCGGAGGTGTACTTGGAGTGTCAGAGGTGGCCACGAGTGTCAGCGGTGTGCCTGGGAGTGTCTGAGGTGTGCCTGGGAGTATCAGAGGTGCACTTGGGGAGTGGGGAGGTGCACCTTGGTGTCTGAGGTGTACCTGGGGGTGTCTGGGGTGTACCTCGCAGTGTCTGAGGTGTACCTGGCAGTGTGTGAGGTGTACCTGTCAGTGTCAGCGGTGTGCCTGGGAGTGTCAGCAGAGGACCTGGGAGTGTTAGAGGTGTATCAGGGGTGACAGAGGAGTACCTAGGAGTGTCAGAGGTGTACCTAGGGTTGAGGGTGTGCCGGGAGTGTCTGGAGAGCCTGGGAGTGTCAGAGGAGTACCTGGGAGTGTCGGGGGTGTACCAGGGTGTCGGAGGTGTGCCGGGAGTGTGAGAAGTGTGCCTGGGGAGTGTCAGAGGTGTGCACTGGAGTGTCAGAGGTGTGCCTGGGTGTCAGAGGTGTATCTGGGAGTGTCGGACATGTACTGTGAGTGTCAGAGGTGTACTAGGGAAAGAGTCAGTGGAGTGCCTGGGGAATGTCAGTGTACCTGGGGAGTGTTAGAAGTGTACCTGGGGTGTCAGAGGTGTGCCTGGGGAGTGTTAGAGGTGTACCTGGGGTGTCAGAGGTGCATGCCGTGGTCAGAGGTGTGCCTGGGAGTGTCAGAGGTGTACCTCAGGTGTCGGAGGGTGTACCTGGGAGTGTGAGGTGTACCTGGGAGTGTCGGAGGTGTTCCTGGGAGTGTCGGAGGTGTACCTAGCAGTGTCATGGTGCACCTGGGAGTGTGAGAGGTGTACCACGGAATGTCAGTGGAGTGCCTGGAGTGTGAAAGGTGTACCTGGGAGTGTCAGAATGTGCCTGGGGAGTGTCAGAGGTGTACCTGGGGTGTCAAGATGAACTTGCAGTGTCGGAGGTGTACCTGGGAGAGTGAGAGTGTGCCTGGGAGTGTCTGGGGTGTGCCTGGGGGTGTAAGTGTGCCGGGTGTCGAGGTGGTGCCTGGGGTTTCAGAGGTGTACACTAGTGTCAGGGTGTGCCTGGGAGTGTCAGAGGTGTACCTGGGTGTCGGGTGTACTGGGAGTGTGAGGTGTACCTGTGATTGTCAGGCAAGTGTAAAAAGTGTGCCTGGGGAGTGTCGGAGGTGTGCCTGGGAGTGTCGGATGTGTGTCTGGGAGTGTCAGGAGGTGTGCTTGGGGTGTCAGAGGTGTCCCTGGGGTGTCAGCAGAGGACCTGGGAGTGTTAGAGGGGTGTATCAGGGGAGTCAGGGGGTACCTAGAGGTGAGAGAGGTGTGCCTAGGGTGTGAGAAGTGTACCTGGTAGTGTCTGGGGTGTGCCTGGGGATTATCAGGGTGTACCTGGGAGTGTCAGGGTGTACCAGGGAGTGTCAGTGATGTACCTGGAAGTGTCAGAGGTGTGCCTGGGAGTGTCAGAGGTGTACTTGGGGAGTGTCAGAGGTGTATCTGGGAGTGTCGGACGTGTGCCTGTGAGTGTCAGAGTACTAGGGAATGTTAGTGGGTACCTGGGAATGTCAAGGTGTGCCTGGGAGTGTCAGAAGGTGTGCCTGGGGAGTGTCAGAGGTGTGCCTGGGGTGTCAGAGGTGTGCCTGGGGTGTCAGAGGTGTGCCTTGGGTGTCAGGGTGTGCCTGTGAGTGTCAGGGGTGTGCCTCAGGTGTCGGAGGTGTACCTGGGGAGTGTCAGAGGTGTGCCTGTGATTGTCGGAGGTGTGCCTGGGAGTGTAGAAATGTGCCTGGGGTGTCGGAGGTGTGCCTGGGGAGTGTCAGGTGTGCCTGGGGTGTCGGAGGTGTGAGAGTGTCAGAGGTGAACCTGGGAGTGTCAGCAGTGTATGTAGAGATTATCTGAAGGGTGTGCCTGGGGTATCAGGGTGCACTTGGGGAGTGTGAGAGGTGCACCATGGAGTGTCTGGGGTGTACCTGGGGTGTCTGGGGTGTACATGGCAGTGTCTGGGGTGTGCCTGGCAGTGTGTGGGGTGTACATGTCAGTGTCCAGAGGTGTGCCTGGGAGTGCCAGCAGGAGGGACACCAGGAGTGTTAGAGGTGTATCAGGGGAGTGACAGGAGTACCTAAATGTGTCCAGAGGTGTGCCTAGGGTGCGAGAAGTGTACTGGGATTGTCTGGGAGTACCTGGAAGTGTTAGAGGTGTACCTGGGGAGTGTCAGGGTGTAACTGGGGAGTTTCTGGGGTGGCCTGGGAGTGTCAGAGGTGTGCCTGGGAGTGTGTCGGAAGTGCCTGGGGTGACAGAGGGTGTGCCTGTGATTGTCGGAGGTGTGCCTGGGAGTGTAAAGGAGTGTGCCTGGGGAGTGTCGGAGGTGTGCCTGGGGTGTCGGAGGTGTATCTGGGGAGTGTCGGGAGGTGTGCTTGGGGTGTCAGGGGTGTGCCTGGGAGTGTCAGCGGTGTGCCTTAAGTGTCTGGGGTGTGCCTGGGGTATCAGAGGTGCACTTGGGGTGTGAGGTGCTGTAGGTGTCTGGTGTACCTGGGGAGTGTCTGGGGTGTGCCTCGCAGTGTCTGAGGTGTACCTGGCGGTGTGTGGGGTGTGCCTGTCAGTGTCGGCCCGGTGTGCCTGGGGTGTCAGCAGAGGACACAGAGTGTTGGGGGTGTATCAGGGGAGTGACAGAGGAGTGCCTAGGGTGTCAGGGGTGTACCTGGGGTGCGAGAAGTGTGCCTGGGGAGTGTCTGGAGAGTACCACTTAGAGTGTCAGAGGAGTACCAGAATTAATAAAGGTGTACCAGGAGTGTCGGAGGTGCCTGGGAGTGTGAAGTGTGCCTGGGGAATTGTCAGAGGTGTGCCTTGGGTGTCAGGAGGTGTGCACCAGAGGTGTCAGGTGTATCTGGGGTGTCGGACGTGGCAGCAGGTGGCCAGAGGTGTACTAGGGAGAGATCAGTGGAGTGCCTGAGATGTCAAAGGTGTGCCTGGGGAGTGTTAGAAGTGTGCCTGGGGAGTGTCAGGTGTGCCTGGGAGTGTTGGGGAGGTGTGTGCCTGGGGAGTGTCAGAGGTGTGCAGCGGAGTGTCAGAGGTGTGCCTGGAGTGTCAGGAGGTGTGCCTCGGAGTGTCGGAGTGTGCCTGGGGTGTGAGAAGTGTGCCTGGAGTGTCAGGTGTTCCTGGGAGTGTCGGAGGTGTGCTAGCAGTCGGCAGTGCACCTGGGAGTGTGAGAGGGTGTGCTGCAGAATGTCAGTGGTGCCTGGGGAGTGTGAAAGGTGTGCCTGGAATCAGTGTGCCTTAAGAATTGTCAGAGGTGTGCCTTAGGTGTCAAGATGAACTTGCAGTGTCGGAGGTGTGCCTGGGGAGTGAGGTGTGCCTGGGGTGTCTGGGGTGTGCCTAGGTGTAGGTGTACTTAGGTGTCAGAGGTGTGCCTGGGAGTTTCAGGGTGTGCACTGGGGGTGTCAGAGGTGTGCCTGGGGAGTGTCAGAGGTGTGCCAGGGGAGTGTCAGAGGTGTGCCAGGGTGTCAGAGGTGTGCAGGGGTGTCAAGGTGTGCCTGCAGGGGTGTCAGCGGTGTACATGGGAGTGTCAGAGGTGTGCCTGGGTGTGTGAGGTGTGCCTGGGTGTCGGAGGTGTGCCTGGGGTGACGGTGGTGTACCTGGGGTGTCAGAGGTGGTGTACTTGGGGTGTCAGAGGTGTGCCTTAGGTGTCAGTGGTGTGCATAGGGTTTCTGGGATGTGCCTGGGGTGTCAGGTTGTGCTGGGGTGTCAGAGGTGCACTTGGGGTGTCAGAGGTGCCTTGGGTGGCTGGGGGTGGACCTGGGGTGTGTGAGTGTGTGCCTGTGTGTCTGAAGTGTGTGCCTGGCGGTGTCTGGGGTATACCTGGCCAGTGTCAGCGGTGTGCATGGGGAGTGTCGGCGGTGTGCCTGGGAGTGTTGGGGTGTATCAGGGGAGTGACAGAGGAGTGCCTGGGAGTGTCAGAGGTGTATCTAGGGTGCGAGGGTGTGCCTGGG
>NW_024746844.1:0-27222 GCF_018991925.1 Homarus americanus
AAGTACCATTTTATTTTGTTCCTCTGCATAATACAAACGAGAGAGAGAGAGAGAGAGAGAGAGAGAGAGAGAGAGAGAGAGTCCATTACCAAACCAAACAACACCCCACAATTTGCCTCATCCTCCTCCTGAAAAAAACCCACGAAACAAAAAAATTCTCATTTGACCCCAGAGTGTAAAGAGGCTATACAGACGCTCGCTTGCCTCAGGAACGCCGCGACACCCGAAAAAAAAATCCACACACACACACACTCTCTCTCTCTCTCTCTCTCTCTCTCTCCCTCTCTCTCTCTCTCTCTCTCAAGCCATGCAAGAGCTTCGACACGGCGTAAAGGGAACACCGTCCGTGAGACATAGTCGTGATATGTATCAATTTTTACCTTATGTTTCCCTGTGAGAGACAAGAACCTAAATCCCTTGCAGAGACACACACACGATTCTGGTACTCGGGTTCTGCTTCCAAGTAAACTGCAAGAAGGGTCATCTGGTGGCGGTCACTGACCTCTCTCTCTCTCTCTCTCTCTCTCTGTGTGTATTGGGAGAGAGATGAAATACAAGTATACACAGCAACAGGGAGAGGCTAGACCCTTGGACCATAAAGCAACAGACATAAATACACGCACATTTATTTACTCATGTCCAGGTATAATCAGTCACTAATTAACCTGCTGCATTAATTAACCAAATTACCTGATATAGTTAATAATTAATGATCAGGTACATTTAGTAATTGAATAATTGAGTTAGTTCAATGATAACATAATAAGTTCATTAAATAACTACATACACTCAGCAACTAAATAACGCAGTATACTGGGATAATACGTTATACCCTCTTACTATACAGCATACTCCGATATACTAAATAAATACAAATTAGGTATATTCAGTGACTCAATAACTTGGTACACTCCCTAAATAAATTACCTGGTATACTCCCTAAATAAATTACCTGGTATACTCCCTAAATAAATTACCTGGTATACTCCCTAAATAAATTACCTGGTATACTCCCTAAATAAATTACCTGGTATACTCACTCAATAAATTACCTGGTATACTCACTCAATAAATTACCTGGTATACCCCTAAATAAATTCAATTCGGCATACCCCTAACAAATTACCTGGTATACTCCCTAAATAAATTACCTGGTATAATTCCCTAAATAAATTACTTGGTATACTCCTAAATAAATTACCCGGTATACCCTAAATAAATTAATTGGCATAATTCCTAAATAAATTACCTGGTATACTCTCTAAATAAATTACCTGGTATACTCCCTAAATAAATTACCTGGTATACTCCCTAAATAAATTACCTGGTATACTCCCTAAATAAATTACCTGGTATACTCTCTAAATAAATTACCTGGTATACTCCCTAAATAAATTACCTGGTTTACTCCCTAAATAAATTACCTGGTATACTCCCTAAATAAATTACCTGGTATACTCCCTAAATAAATTACCTGGTATACTCCCTAAATAAATTACCCGGTATACTCACTCAATAAATTACCTGGTATACTCCCTAAATAAATTACCTGGTATACTCACTCAATAAATTACCAGGTATACTCACTCAATAAATTACCTGGTATACTCACTCAATAAATTACCTGTTATACTCACTCAATAAATTACCGAGTATACTCACTCAATAAATTACATAGTATACTCACTCAATTAATTACCTGGTATACTCACTCAATAAATTACCTGGTATACTCACTCAATTAATTACCTGGTATACTCACTAAATAAATTACCTGGTATACTCCCTAAATAAATTACCTGGTATACTCCCTAAATAAATTACCTGGTATACTCCTAAATAAATTACCTATACTCAATAAATTACCTGGTATACCTAAATAAATTACCTGGTATACTACAATAAATTACCTGGTATACCCCCTAAATAAATTTTACACCAAATAAATACTGCTCCCAAATAAAATTTACCTGGTATACTCACCTCAATAAATTACCTGATATACTAAAATAACACATTATACCCACTAACAACACAACCCAATATAGTCAATAACCCATTAAAAGGTATAGTAAGCGCCCAATACCACAACACTGGCACAATTAAACCGTGAGGCAATATTTATTAACCCACCTTTACCACTGATCATGTAACACAACATAAACTAAAGTAACACACAAACTAATGAACCGTATCTCCTGTGTTAAACGTCTAATTTAATTTGAGTAAAAGACAAAGGAACCATTCAAAAAATTAAACGAAATATTAATAAAAAAATTATTACAGCGTGAAAATAATAGCGAGAGTTTTATCCTATTGTTATAATAAAGTTTATAGGTTATGTTACTGTTCGTTCGTCGTCCGCAAAAAATAATAATCATTGTGGAATCTTTTGTCAGTAATTGAAGAAAATTGGTTTGCAGTTGTTGTTTTCTTCGTAAGTAAAGACGATAGATAGGTTAGGTTAGGTTAGGTTAGGTTATTCAATTGAGAACAAAAAAAATATTAAAACACCTAACTAACGTAACGTAACGTAACCTAACCTAACCTAACCTAACCCTTAAAAACAAAAACCAAACACTTTCATTGGTATTTCACATACTGACATATTTGATACACTAAAGATACATAAATAGGTAGAAAGGTCTAAATGTTGGTTAATGCGAAGGAAAGGTATTATCCGTACCACGAGAGATACAGGCTAATGAGGTTTTACATTCATCACAGCAGGTGAAACCCAGGTGAGGGTCTTGCACCTGACACACTACCCTATCACCACCACACCACATTGTCACCACCACACCACACCACACCAGTCAGCACTACAATACACCACACCGTCACCTCCACCTCCTCCCATCACACCACACCGTCACTACACCGTCACCTCCCTCCTCACCATCACACCACACCGTCCTCCACCTCCTCACCATCACACCACACCGTCACCTCCACCTCCCTCACCATCACACCACACCGTCACCTCCACCTCCCCCATCACACCACACCGTACCTCCACCTCCTCCACCATCACACCACCGTCACCTTCCACCTCCTCACCATCACACCACACCGTCCCTCCACCCCTCACCATCACACCACACCGTCACCTCCACCTCCTCACCCATCACCACCGTCACCTCCACCTCCTCACCATCACACCACACCGTCACCTCCACCTCCTCACCATCACACCACCGTCACCTCCACCTCCTCACCATCACACCACACCATCACTACACCGTCACCCATATGTGTAAAATAAGCCAAGAGCCACGATTGATGAGGGATGAAAAGAACATATTTTTTATTTACAATGAACGTCCCATGACAACAAACAAATTGCTTACGTGTTTGTTTAAGTAGAGTCTTGTTTATTTCTGTGGGTCTTTGTTTATCATATTGTTAATATCTTTTTTTACTCTTGTTTAGTTTGAAGATTGTATTAGTTTTCTTGTTTGTAATTATTAGTCTTCTTTTTCCGATCTTCCATAATCTTTTTCCTTTCTCTTCTTCTTCTTCTTTTTCGTCTCTCTATAGTTATCTTTATTATTTATTCTTTCTCAACCACATTCTTTTGTTCCTCCACATTCTCCTCTTGCTCATCATACATCATCATCATCATCATCATCATCATCATCATCAGTTGTACTTCCCTTGTCTCCACCTCATGATCAATAACAACCTCACTATCTCACCCCTAACTATCTCACCCTCACATCTCACCCCCACCTCCTCTCTATATCTCTCTCTCTCCTCTCTCTCTCTCTCTCTCCCTCTCTCTCACAATGGGCAGGCGTAGAGGTGAGGAGAGACCTTGATCGAGGTGTATATATGGAAGTCAGAGACTAAACAAGGTGATATAACGAGGAGCATAAATTATCCGGCAGAACGGAAAGCTCATGTAATGAACACAAAATAGACACATTTTAGATTAGAGGCGCAAGATGAGGTAAACACTGGTTTGGAAATAGGTAGTGGATGGGTTGAACAAGTTACGAACCATCATTAACTCAGACACTGGAGGCGAGATATGGGTGGACGGATATATGAGCAATAGGAGTTAAGGTGTAAACCGGGACCAATTATGGTCAATGGGCTCGCTATGGTTCCCTCCATTCTTACATATGTTCTTATATGTTCTTAATGGGGTAATAGAATGGCAGGATGGGGATTATGAAAAGAGGATGAGGGAGTAATGGGGGTGGGGGAGGTGAATAGAGATTATATGTACTAAGGGCGATATGGGAATTATTAGTTAAGTTTATTAATGAGGTCAATCTCAGGGTCAGTATCAGATTGATCTCAGGGTTATTATCGAAGGTCAGTCAGGGTCAGTCTCAAGGGTCAGTATCAAGGGGTCGGCAGTATCAGGGTCAGTATCAGGGTCCAGTATCAGGGGTCAGTCTTAAGGGTCAGTATCAGGGGTCAGTCTCAGGGTCAGTCTCAACGGTCAGTCTCAAGGGTCAGTCTCAAGGGTCAGTATCAAGGGGTCAGTCTCAGGGTCAATATCAAGGGTCCAGTATCTAGGGTCAGTATCAAGGGTCAGTATCTAGGGTCAGTATCAGGAGGTCAGTATCAAGGGTCATTATCAGGGTCAATATCAGAGTCAGTCTAAGGATAAGTGTCGGGGTCGGTATCTAGGGCCGATATCAGGGTCAGTATCAAGGTTAGGACTCAAGGGTCCAGTCTTATGGGTCAGTATCAGGGTCAGTCTTATGGGTCAGTATCAAGGGTCCAGTATCAGGTCAAGTCTTATGGGTCAGTATCAAGGGGTCCGATATCAAGGGTCAGTCTTATGGGTTATTATCAAGGGTCAGTAATATCAAGGGTCAGTCTTATGGGTCAGTATCAAGGGGTCAGTATCAAGGGAGTCATTCTTAAGGGTCAATTATCAGGGCCAGTCTCAAGGGTCAGTATCAAGGGGAGCCAGTCTCAAGGTCAGTATCGAGACTAGTCTCAAGGTCAGTCTCAGGTTACGTATCAAGGTCAGTCTTAAGGGTCAGTCTGAGGTCAGTCTCAAGGGTCCAGCACATCAAGGGTCAGTATCAAGGGTCAGCATCAAGGTCGTCTCAAGGGTCAGCCTCATTGATCCACTTCTGGCGTAACACAAACTCTCCTCAGCAATAAGACCAGCACACAGACCAACACACTGACCAACACACTGACCAGCACACTGACCACAACTGAACACACTGACAACACACAGACCAACACACTGACCAGCACACTGACCACAACACTGACGAACACACTGATCAACACACTGACCAGCACACTGACCAACACAGAGCAGCACACAGACCAACACACTGACCAACACTGACCAACACACAGACCAGAACACTGACCAACACACTGACCAACACAGAGCAACACACAGACCAACACACTGACCAACACAGACCAACACACTGACCAACACACGACCAACACACAGACCAGCAATACTACACCAACATGAGCAGCACACAGACAAACACACTGACCAACACACTGACCCAGCTTCAGACCAACACACTGACCAACACACTGACCAGAACACTGACCAGCACACTGACCAGCACAGAGCAGCACACAGACCAACACACTGACCAACACACAGACCAACACACTGACCAGCACACTAGCAACACACTGACCAACACACTGACCAACACAGAGCAGCACACAGACCAACACACAGGACCAGCACACTGACCAACACACTGACCAGCACACTAACCACAACACAGACCAACACACTGACCAACACAGAGCATCACACAGACCAACACATGACCAACACACTGGCCAAAGCACAGCCAACACACTGACCAGCACACAGACCAACACACAGACCAACACACTGACCAACACACTGACCAGCACACTGACCAGCACACAGACCAACACACAGACCAACACACTGGCCAACACACTGCCCAGCACACTGACCACAACACAGACCAACACACCTGCCAACACAGAGCATCAGCACAGACCAACACTTATAACACACTGGCCAGAACACTGGCCAGCACATGACCACAACACAGACCAACACACTGACCAACAGAGCATCACACAGACCAACACACTGACCAACACACTGACCAGAACACTGAACACACTGACCAGCACTGACCAACACAGAGCAGCACACACAGACCAGCACACTGACCAGCACACTGACCAACACAGAGCAGCACACAGACCAACACACTGACCAACACACTGACCAACACGACAGACACAGACCAACACACTGACCAACACACAGACCAACACTGAGCCAACACACAGACCAGCACACAGACCAACACACTGACCAACACAGAGAGCAGCACACAGACCAACACACAGACCAACACACTGACCAACACACTGCCAGCACACAGACCAACACACAGACCAACACACTGGCCAATACACTGACCAAGCACACTGACCACAACACAGACCAACACACTGACCAACACACAGACCAACACACTGACCAACACACCAGCCAACACACAGACCACAACACAGACCAACACACTGACCAACACACAGACCAACACACTGGCCAACACAGGCAGCACACAGAACAACACACATGACAACACACAGACCAACACACTGACCAACACACAGACCAGCACACAGACAACTACACTGACCAACACAGACAGCACACAGACCAACACAGACCAACACACTGACCAGCACACTGACCAGCACACAAGACCAACACACACGACCAACACACTGACCAACACACTGACCAGCACACCAGCCACAACACAGACCAACACACTGACCAACACACAGACCAACACACTGATGACCAACACAGACCAACACACTGGCCAACACAGACCAACACACAGACCAACACACTGACCAACACACAGACCAACACAGATAGCTTCCTGACCAACACACTGACCGAACCTAGACCAACACTGACCAACACACAGACCAACACACCAGCCAACACAGAGCAGCACACAGACCAACACACTGACCAACACATGACCAACACAGAGAAGAACTGCCCAACCGAGCAGCACACAGACCAACACTGGCCAACACATGACCAACACACAGACCAACACACTCAACACAGGCGCTCCACAGACCAACACACTGACCAACTACACAGGCCAGCACACTGACCAACTACACAGACCAACACACAGACCAACACACTGACCAACACACAGACCAACACACTGACCAACACACTGACCAACACACAGACCAACACACTGACCAACACACAGACCAACACACTGACCAACACAGACGCACACACAGACCAACACACTGACCAACACACTGACCAACACACAGACCAACACACTGACCAACACAGAGCAGCACACAGACCAACACACTGACCAACACACAGACCAACACACTGACCAACACACAGACCAACACAGACCAACACACACATAATAACACAGAGCAGCACACAGACAACACACAGACCAACACACTGACCAACACAGAGCCTAGCCACAGACCAACACACAGACCAACACACAGACCAACACACTGACCAGCACACTGACCAACACACTGACCAACACACTGACCAACACAGAGCAGCACAGACCAACACACAGACCAACACACTGACCAGCACACTGACCAACACACTGACCACAACACAGACCAACACACTGACCAACACAGGCATCACACAGACCAACACACTGACCAACGCACCAGAACACTGACCAACACAGGCCAACACACAGACCAACACACAGACCAACACACTGACCAACACACTGACCAGCACTGACAGCACACAGACCAACACACAGACCAACCACTGACCAAGCACTGACCAGCACACTGACCACAACACAGACCAACACACTGACCAACACAGAGGCAGCACACAGACCAACACACTGAACACTGAACCACTGACCAGCACACTGACCAACACACTGACCAACACACAGACCAGCACACAGACCAGAACACTGACCAGCACACTGACCAACACACAGACCAGAACACTGACCAGCACACTGACTAACACACTGACCAGCACACTGACCAGCACACTGACCAACACGCGAGCCAACACACTGCCAGCACTGACCAGCACACAGACCAACACACAGACCAGCACACAGACCAACACACTGACCAACACACTGACCAGCACACAGACCAGAACACTGACCAGCACACTGACGCTTACAGACCAGAACATGACCAGCACACTGACCAACACACTGACCAACACACAGACCAGAACACTGACCAGCACACAGACCAGAACACTGACTAGCACACAGACCAACACACAGACCAGCACACAGACCAGCACACAGACCAACACACAGACCAGCAAACAGACCAGCACACAGACCAGCACACTGACCAACACACTGACCAACACACTGACCAGCACACAGACCAACACACAGACCAGAACACTGACCAACACACTGACCAGCACACAGACGAGCACAGACCAACACACAGACCAGCACACAGACCAACACACAGACCAGCACACAGACCAGCACACAGAGACCAGCACACAGACCAGCACACAGACCAGCAACACAGACCAACACACAGACCAACACACAGACCAGCACACAGACCAACACCCTTTACCAGCACAGACCAACACACAGACCAGCACACAGACCAGCACACAGACCAACACACAGACCAGAACACAGACCAACACACAGACCAGCACACTGACCAGCACACTGACCAGAACACAGACCAACACACAGACCAGAACACTGACCAGAACACTGACCAGCACACTGACCAACACTCAGACCAGCACAAAGACCTACACACAGACCAGAACACTGACCAGCACACTGACCAGCAAACAGACCAGCACATAGACCAGAACACTGACCAGCACACTGACCAACACACTGACCAGCACACAGACCAACACACAGACCAGAACACTGACCAGCACACTGACAAGCAAACAGACCAGCACACAGACTAACACACAGACCTGAACACTGACCAACACACAGACCAGTACACTGACCAGCACACAGACCAGCACACTGATCAGCAAACAGACCAGACCACAGACCAGAACACTGACCAGCACACTGACCAACAGACAGACCAGCACAAAGACCAGCACACAGACCAGAACACAGACCAGCACACAGACCAGCACACAGACCAGAACACTGACCAAAACACTGACCAACAAAGAGACCAGAACACAGACCAACACACAGACCAGAACACTGACCAGCACACTGACCAGCAAACAGACTACAGAACACTGACCAGAACACTGACCACCACAGACCAGAACACTGACCAGCACACAGACCAGCACACAGACCAGCGCACAGACCAACACACTGACTCCAGCACACAGACTAGCACAGACCAGCGCACAGACCAGCACACAGACCAGCACACAGACCAGCACACAGACCAACACACTGACCAGCACACTGACCAACACACAGACCAACACACAGACCAACACGCAGACCAACACGCAGACCAACACACAGACCAACACACAGACCAACACACAGACCAACCACATTACTACACCAGAAACAGACCAGCACACAGACCAGCACACAGACCAACACACTGACCAGCACACTGACCAACACACAGACCAACACACAGACCAACACGCAGACCAACACGCAGACCAACACACAGACCAACACACAGACCAACACACAGACCAGCACACAGACCAACACACAGACCAGACACTAACCAACACACAGACCAGAACACTGACCAACACACTGACCAACACACTGACCAGCACACAGACCAGAACACTGACCAGCACACTGACCAGCACACTGACCAACACACAGACCAGCACACAGATCAGAACACTGACCAGCACACTGACCAGCACACTGACACAACACAGACCAACACACTGACCAACACAGAGCAGCACACAGACCAACACACTGACCAGCACACTGACCAGCACACTGACCAGCACACAGACCAGCACACTGACCAGCACACTGACCAGCACACTGACCAGCACTGACTGACCAGCACACTGACCAACACACTGACCAGCACACTGACCAGCACGCGAGCCAGCACACTGACCAGCACACTGACCAGCACACTGACAACACACTGACCAGCACTGACCAGCACTGACCAGCACACTGACCAACACACTGACCAGCACACTGACCAACACACTGAGGTAGTCAAAATATTGTGCCTCTTTATGTGTCTAAACTTGAGATTAGCAAACAAAATGAATTGAAATAACCCTCCACCATCGGTATACCTTAAGTTTCAAATATCAGTATTTCAACAAATTAATGAGACTTGATTAGAATTATTCACTTGATATTAACTAATCTCATGTAAACATATGGATTATGGGTATTTTATGGTTCTATAGCTTGTGTGCAATATGCATGTCAGAACATGAACATGAACAGAGCTCTCCGTGTGGGACAGTTTAATTCTTATTTTGACTTGTACCAAAGCGTGAGGATAAGGCACCGGCTCCTCTCCTTCTAGATATCATAGACGTTGGTTTTGCTCTCCTTTGCACTTGCACCTACTCTACCAGACAAGATTCTACATTTAATTGTGTAAGTAGGGCATAGCCAGTTATCGCAATTACTTATATCATTGTATAAAACATTATGTTCTAAATTATGTTATTTCTGTTACAGCATTTTTGGTAAACAAATTGATATTTTGAAACAACAATTGAATTATGAGCACATTGAAATATTTTCTATTTGTCAGATGGTGTGAAGATGTCAAATTGAGACAAAGAAGTCAGTTGTCAACCCACTTGAGCCTGCTAGTTGGTAAGGGAAAGGCTTCCTGTATCAGAACTTCTAACAGTAGGGAACATGCTAAGATTAGGGTTACTCAGCCGAGAAAAAATGCAAAGGACAGAAGAGGAACTATACAGATAAAGAAATCGCAATGACATGATAGTCCCTCTTCTGCATCAATGGACAAAAGCTATTACTATTCAAACCACCTGTGATTAATCAGTGTCCGAACTATTGATCTAAAACTAATGTGAAATTATAGCTTTCAGCAATTTGGTATCACTTGGTAAAGAAGCAGCCGGGAAAATGAATTTCTGCACATGATGCTACTCTGTTTGACATTTGACCTGCAAGTGCTCTCCCATACAATTATATTCTGGATCAACTGTTCTCACTCAGGTAAGAGAAAATAATTCCCACATTGATTGTGGTTGTCCTCGTGAAAAAAGAAAGATCCCTGTTTTAGAGCTTGAATTTGCAAAAGCTACAGAGGACAAAGGCAGAAGGCCAAGGAAGTATGCAAATGGGTTCAATAGATTATTCGAAACAAAAAGCAGATTGCTAATGCCAAGAAGAGAACAAATCAAGAGACAAAAGAAGAAAATGAAGAGTGAAAGCCATCAAAGGAGGAGAGCTGTGTCAAGAGATGTTTTTTATCACTTCTTTGATAGTTCTTCTGATGAACAGGAAGCAACATCAGATGATAGTTCCAAGAGCCATATGAACCTTGCCAAAAAGTAAATACAACACAAAATATTCCAAACATTGCTTTATGGTATTCATACCATGCTGGACTTCGTGGGGCTGCAGAAATTGCAACTACCGCTTGTGGATAGATGCAGGCCTCATCAGCCGAGGAAGGATGTATCTTTGGTGACAGACCATAATAAAATTAGAAACACAAGAAAAAAATAATGAAAGAAATATCTGAGATCAGCATGAAAAGATTTAGCGAGGAGGGGGCTCTCCTGTCTTTTTACATTTTGATGGAAGAATAGATGGCCTAAAAAGTTTTGCTAAGTAGAGAGTGAACGAAAGTTTCAGGTCTCATCAAAGAACACTACTCTGTCTGTTCTGAGCCTGGTGGTCAGTTTTTGTTTCTTGCTCCCAGAAACTGAAGTAGAGGAAAAAAACATGCAGGGTCATTGCTGATCATATTTTATGTTGGGTTCAGGAGAGAGGACTTAGCAGTTCACTGCGACTGTTGGTGGAAATTCAACTACAGTGAACACCGGATGGCAGAGTTATGTGGCGCATTTAGAAAAACTAGGAAGAAACATTTGGATTGTATGTGATTTACATACCAAATGAAACTACCTCGTCATCTCATCAGGAGCAGTGGTCCTACAAAACAACAACAAGTGGTCAGGTCATGGCATCATGTGCTGGACAAACAACACAACTAGAAATAAATACAACCTTTCAAGGTCAAAGTTGGCCCTCCTTCGGCGTTGTCTGAGGAGTCATCAAAGATCTCAGCACAGATCAATCCTATGCTTATCATGTTGCCCAAGCAATAAGATCAGGAGAAAGTGCCTCCAGTCATTGGCTCTCTTGGAGATTGGACCTGTCAGTCACAGCCGTTGGTTGCTACAGCTCTTGCCCCTTCGTTTCTGCAGGTTGGATTTCCAAGCCCACGAATTGAAAGACAGTGCTGAAGAATTTGGGGTTAATTATTTGAATGTATTATTGGGTTTATCTTCCCCAGTGGTTTGAGTGTGAAACTGTCCTATGTGGGTGGATAGGCCCAATCACCTTTTGTTTCAATTGCAGCTAAGTAAGAACACAGAGGTAGTAGAGGGCATCTCGTGTTACCTGTGGCAAAAGGTCGCTTAGTATGCTCGATCAAACAGTTTGCAAGCAATGCTTTGCAGTCAATGTACCAATCTCGAACCGGCTGTAGAAGTCATTCTAAGATTAGAGAACGCTAATAGATGACGACCAGTTGGGGCTGTTCGTTTTCATTCAGAAAAAGTTCCCCAATAAACGTCAATGCTGCAAATTGTCAGAATTGGTTGACGAGTTTAGAGTCTTAGAACCACCATTGACAAGTCTATGGCAGAATTGAGGCATAAAAAGAGACTCCGAAATGCAGGTGCCAGTGGCCCCTCCAAGTATGGAGAATAATGTGAAATGGTCACAGAAGCAGCGAGCCCGTGTTTACAACCCACGAGAGAGGGCGAGAAGGTTACATCAAAGCACAAATGTAAGCAGACTACTGATGACAAAGAAACCAAAAGCAAAAGAGTATAGAAGGCATTGGTTACTTTCAAATGAACTACGGATAATAAAATATAATAATTTGGAAACTTGAAACTAGTAACATGTGTGCAAACGCTTGGTTATAGTATAAATTCACAAATTTGTACATTTAAAAATCCACATTTGATGTGGGTGGACTATTATAAAAAATTTATGCCAGAATATTGTTTTGCATGTAGAACTACCATGGTACTTTCACCAAATTACTCGATTTTCAATTTAGCCAGTTCACCCCTAAATTGACACACCCTACTGACCAGCACACTGACCAGCACACTGACCAGCACACTAGCCAACACACTGACCAACACACTGACCAGCACTGACCAGCACACAGACAGAACACTGACCAACACACTGACCAACACTGACAACCAGCACATTAGCACACAGACCAGAACTGCAACCAGCACACTGACCAACACACCCAGCCAACACAGACCAGAACGCAGCCAGCACTGACAGCACGCTGACCAACACACAGACCAACACACAGACCAGAACACTGACCAACACAGACCAGAACAGTGACCAGCACACAGACCAACACACTGACCAGAACGCTGACCAACACACTGACCAGCACACTGACCAACACACAGACCAACACACAGACCAACACACAGACAGGTACTGACCAGCACACACAGCCACAACACAGACCAACACACAGACCAGAACGCAGCCAGCACACTGACCAACACACACAGACCAGAACACTGACCAACACACAGACCAGAACACTGACGCACTGACCAACACACAGAACCAACACACAGACCAGAACGCAACCAGCACACTGACCCACAACACAGACCAACACACAGACAGAACACTGATAGCTGCACTGACCAGAACACTGACCAACACACAGACCAACACACAGACAGAACACTGACCAGCACACTGACCACAGCACAGACCAACACACAGACCAGAACACAGCCAACACAGCCAACACACAGACAGAACGCAGCCCTTTGACCCACAACACAGACCAACACACTGACCAACACACTGACCAACACACACAGACCAACACACAGACCAGAACGCAGCCAACACACAGACAGAACATGACCAGCACACTGACCACAACACAGACCTTTACGGAGCCAGAACACTGACCAGCACACAGACCAACACAGACAGAGCCTTTGGCCAGCACACTGACCACAACACAGACCAACACACAGACCAGAACTTTGACCAGCCTGCGGCCAACACAGAGCAGCACACAGACCAACACACTGACCAACACTGACCAACACGCGTAGCACGCAGCCAGCACACTGACCAGCACACAGACCAGAACACTGGCCAACACTGAGCCAACACGCGAGCCAGCACACAGACCAGAACACTGACCAGCACACCCCAGCCAGCACACTGACAGCACCACAGACCCACAGACCAGCACACAGACCAGCACACAGACCAACACAGACCAACACACAGACCAACACACAGACCAAACACAGACCAGCACACAGACCAGCACACAGACCAACACACAGACCAACACACTGACCAGTACACAGACCAACACACAGACCAACACTCAGACAAACACACAGACCAGAACACAGACCAGCACACTGACCAGCACACAGACCAGCACACAGACCAGAACACGAACCCAGCACACAGACCAGCACAGGCCACCGCACTTACCAACACACAGACCAGCACACAGACCAGCACACAGCCAGCACACAGCCAGCTCTGACCAACACACAGACCAACACGACCAGCACACTGACCAACACACAGACCAACACACAGACCAACACTGAGCCAGAACACGGAGCCAGCACGAACCAACACACAGACCAGCACATGGACCAGAACACAGACCAGCACACAGACCAGCACACACACTGGCCTTTTGCTGACCAACACACAGACCAACACACAGACCAGCACACTGACCAGCACACACAGCCAACACACAGACCAACTCCCAGACCAACACACAGAGACCAACACACTGGCCGCCAACACACTGACCAACACACAGACCAACACACAGACCAACACAGACCAGCACACAGACCAGCACACAGACCAACACACTGACCAGCACACTGACCAACACACAGACCAACACACAGACCAGCATACGGACCAACACACAGACCAGAACACAGACCAGAACACAGACCAGAACACCAGACCAGCACAGACCAACACACTGACCAGTACACGGACCAACACACAGACCAACACAGACCAGCACGCAGACCAGAACACAGACCAGCACACAGACCAGCACAGACCAGCACACTGACCAGCACACTGACCAGCACACAGACCAACACACAGACCAGCACACTGACAGCACACACTGACCAGCACACTGACCAACACACAGACCAACACACAGACCAGCACACGACCAACACACTGACCAACACACAAAGACCAGCACACAGACCAGCACAGACCAACACACAGACACACTAGAACAAAACCTGAGCCAACACAGACCACCACACTATTGCTACCAGCCAACACACAGACCAACACACAGACCAGCACACTGACCAGCACACTGACCAACACACAGCCAACACACAGACCAGCA
This sequence comes from Homarus americanus, assembly GCF_018991925.1. Taxonomy (NCBI): domain Eukaryota; kingdom Metazoa; phylum Arthropoda; class Malacostraca; order Decapoda; family Nephropidae; genus Homarus; species Homarus americanus. The sequence continues at coordinate 15,640 of NW_024746844.1, forward strand.
GCACAGACCAGCACTGGCCAACACTGACCAACACACAGACCAGCTTTGCTGACCAGCACACAGACCAGCACACAGACCAACACACAGACCAGCACAGACAACCCCACAGAGCCAGAACACAGACCAGCACACAGGCCAACACACAGCCGTACACACCCCTTACACAGACCAACACACAGACCAGCACACACGACCAGAACACAGACCAGCACACAGACCAGCACACAGACCACCACTGACCAACACACAGACCAGCACACAGACCATGCGACCAGCACACACAGACCAGCACACACAGACCAGCACACAGACCAGAACACTGACCAACACACAGACCAGCACTGACCAGCACAGACCAGCACACAGACCAGCACACAGACCAGCACAACAGACCAACAGAGATCAACACACAGACCAGCACAAGACCAACTACAGACCAGCACCAGACCAACACGAGCCAGCACACAGACCAGAACACTGACAGACCGCACTGACCAGGCCAGCACAGACCAACACAAGACCAGCACAGACCAGACACTAGACCAGAACACAGACCAACACTGACCAGCACACCAGACCAGCACACAGACCAACACTGACCAGCACACAGACCAGCACAGACCAGCACCTGGACCAGAACACCAGACCAGCACAGACCAGCCTGCACAGCAGGCACGCTGGCCAACACCAGACCAACACAGACCAGCACAGAATCCAGCACACAGACCAGCACACTGACCAGTACACAGACCAGCACACAGACCAGAACGCGGACAGAAACACGACACGGCCAGAAACACAGACCAGCACACAGACCAACACACAGCCAGCACTGAATAGGCAGCAGACAGACCAGAACACAGACCAGCACAGACCAACCACGCGACCAGCCAAACCAGAACCTGGCCAGCACACAGAAACCTGAACCAGCCACGAAACACGACCAACTGCAGACCTTACAGACCAGCACAGACCAACACACAGACCAGCACACAGACCAACCACTGACCAGCACAGACCAGCACAGACCAGCACAGACAGAACACAGACCAGCACACAGACCAGAACACAGGCGAACACAGACCAACCACTGAACCAGCACGAAACACCAGACAACCTGACAGAATAACACACAGACCAGAACCACAGACCAACCTGAAACAGGGCACAGACTCCTGATCAGACCAGCACACAGACCAGCACTGACCAGCAGACCAAACACTGGCCAGCCCAGCACAGACCAATAACACAGACCAGCACACAGACCAACCACACAGCCAGAACACTGGACACTGACCAGCACACCTGACCAACACACAGACCAGCACGACAGCAAACCACCAGCACAGACCAGCACCAGACCAACACAAGACCACCAGCCAGCACACTGACAGCACCTGGATAACACCTGGTCAGAATTGCGACCAGCACAGCACCAGCACACTGAGGCACGACACCACACAGACCAACACAAGACCAGAACGGCCAGCACACAGAGCACAGCACACAGACCAGCACAGACCACTGCAGCCAACACTGACAACCACGCCAGACACGATGCTGGACCAACCACACGGCCAGCAATGACCAGCACACCACAGACCAGGACCTGGAACACAGACCAGCACACAGACCAGCACACAGACCGAACCTGAACAGCCTGCGAATAACACTGACACACAGACCAACACAGACCAACACACTGGCCAACACACAAAAGACCAACACACGAACCAGCACACAGACCAGCACACCCAGCCAGCACACAGACCAACACACAGACCAACACACTGACCAACACACTGACCAACACACAGACCAACACACAGATAACCCACACAGACCAGCACTGACCAGCATGAATAACACACAGACCAACACAGACCAACACACAGACCAACTTACACTAGCTAACACACAGACCAACACACAGACCCTTTTGGACCAGATCACTGGCCAGCACACAGACCAACACACTGACCCCAGCACACAGATAACACACAGACCAACACACAGACCAGCACACAGACCAGCACACTGACCAGCTTTTGGAACCAGCACGCAGACCAGATCGCAATAGCACACACAGACCAGCTTACGCTGGCCAGCACGACCAACACACAGACCAGCACGAACCAGCACACAGACCAGCACTGGGCCAGCACAGACCAACACAGACCAACACACAGCCAACACGCTGACCAACACAGACCAACACACAGGCCAGCACACAATTGAATCACTGACCAGCACACGAACCAACACGCATTAACTTTACAGACCAACACACAGACCAACACACAGACCTTACACAGACCAGCACACTGGCCAACACGCAGACCAACAAACAGGCCAACACAGGCCTTTTGAATAGCACACTGGCCTTGCAGGACCAACCACGATTGCTTTGCAGACTGCAATAACCACACACAGACCAGCACACTGAAAAGCCTTGCGAATAGCACAGACCTTGCTGGGCCGCTTTACAGACCAGCACAGACCAGCACGCAGCCAACACACAGGCCATACACAGACCAGCACGCAGCCAACACACTGACCAACACACAGACCAACACACAGACCAGCTACACAGACCAGATCACTGACCAGCACAGACCAACACGCAGCCAGCAGGACCAACACACAGACCTTACAGACCAGAACACAGACCAGCACACAGACCAACACACTGACCAGCACACAGACCAACACACAGACCAGAACGCAGCCAGCACACAGACCAACACACAGACCAACACACAGACTGCTTACACAGACCAGCACAGACCAACACGCTGACCAGCACGTGCGGCACAGATAACCACACACAGACCAGCACACCCCAGCCAGCGCTGACCAGCACACAGACCAACACACTTACCAGCACACAGCCAACACCAGACCAGAACACTGACCAACCAGCACACAGCCAACACGGACCAACACACCAGACCAGCACACAGATAGCACACAGACCGGCGCACGGGCCAGCACGGACACGCGAGCCAACACACAGACCAACACACAGACCAGCACACCCCAGTAGCACCTGACCAGAACACTGACCAACACACTAAGCCAACCACTGAGACCAACTTTTGCAGAACCCAACACAGGCCAGCACACTGACCAGCACACTGACAGCACAGAGCAGAACACCCCAGCCAGCACACTGGCCTTTGCGGCCTTACGAATACAGCACACAGAATACCCCTGGGAGACGTTAACACACAGATAACACACAGACCAACACAGACCAACACAGACCAGCATGACAGCACACTGACCAGCACACAGACCAACACACAGACCAGAACACTGACCGGCACACTGACCAGCACGCACGTACGCTTACACAGACCAGCACACAGACCAACACACAGACCAATACACGGAACCAACACACAGACCAACACGAACCAGAACACAGACCAGCACAGACCAACACACTGACCAACACACACAGCCAGTACACCCAGACCAGCACACAGACCAACACAGACCAACACACAGACCAGAACACAGACCAGCACCGACCCTTTTTCAGACCAACACACAGAATAACACGCAGCTTGCTTACACAGGAGCCAGCACAGACCAGCACAGACCAACACACGAATAACGCACAGCCAGTTCCACAGACTTCAACACACAGACCAACACACTGACCAACACACGAACCGCTTTACAGACCGGCACAGACCAGCACACGGAGCCAAACACTGACCAGCACACAGACCAACACAGACCAACACACAGACCCATACACAGACCAGAACACAGGCCGAACACAGACCCAGCACACAGACCAACACGCAGGCCAGTACACAGACCAACACACAGACCAACACACAGACCTTACACAAAGACCGACACAGACCAACACGCAGCCAGCACACAGACCAGCACATTGGCCGAACACGGACCAGCACACAGACCAGCACACAGGCCAGCACACGGGCAACACACAGGCCAACTTTACAGGCCAACGCACGAACCAGCACACAGGCCAGCACACAGACCCGCTTACACGACCCTTACACAGACCGCTTACAGACCAGGGCGGAGCCAGAACACAGACCAGCACACAGACCAACACGCACAGCCAGTACACAGACCAACACAGACCAACACACAGACCAACACACAGACAAACACACCAGACCAGAACACAGACCAGCACTGACCAGCACACACAGACCAGCACTGACCAGAACACAGACCAGCACACAGACCACCACACTGAGCCAGCTTACACAGACCAACCACAGGCAGCACACCCCCAGTAACCAGCACACTGATAACACGCAGCCAACACACAGACCAACACACAGACCAGCACACTGACCTTGCACAGAACCAACACAAGACCAACACACACAGACCAGAACACAGACCAACACACAAAGACCAACACACAGACCAACACATGAACCAGAACACAGACCAGCACACACAGACACCACACTGACCGCTTTGCCCCAGCCAGCACACAGACCAACACAGACCAACACACAGACCAACACACAGACCAGAACACAGACCAGAACAGACCAGCACACAGACCAGCTTACAGCAAACACAGACCAACACACAGACCAGCACACACAGACCAGCACACAGACCCAACACACAGGCCAGCACACAGACCAACACACAGACCAACACACAGACCAGCACACAGACCAACACACAGACCAACACACAGACCAACACAGATCCAACACACAGACCAGCATAGACCAGAACACAGACCTTCAGACCACCACACAGCCAGCACACTGACCAACACACAAGACCAACACAGGCCAACTACTGACATTGCTTGCAATAACTTACTATTAACCCACACAGACCAACCACAGACCAGCACACTGACCAGCACAGCCAACACACTGGCAGCCAACACACACAGACCAACACACAGACCAACACACAGACCAAGAACACAGACCAGCACACAAAGACCAACACAGCCAGCACACAGCCAACACACAGATAACCACACAGATCCAGCTTTTTCCATTACGCTTACAGATAACTTACACAGACCAGAACACAGACCAGAACACAGACCAGGGGCACGAACCAGCACACAGACCAACACACTTTTGACCAGTACACAGACCAACACACAGACCAACACACACAGACCAACACACAGATGACCAGAACCTGAACCAGCACGCTGACCAGCACACTGACCTTACATAGACCAACACACAGACCAGCACATGACCAGCACGCACAATAACACGCGGCCAACACACAGACCAACACAGCCCAGCACGCTGGCCAACACACCCAGCCCAACACACACAGACCAACACACAGACCAACACACACAGACCAACACACTATGGCAACACACAGACTGAGACACAAAAGACCAGCACACAGACCACCACACTGACCAGCACACACAGCCAACACACAGACCAACACACAGACCAACACTGACCAACACAATAACACACTGACCAACACAGACCAACACAGACCAACGCGAGCCAACCACACAGACCAACACGGAATGCTTTACAGACCAACACAGACCAACACACAGACCAGAACACAGACCTTTACAGACCAACACACTGGCCAACACAGACCAACACACAGACCAACACACAGACCAACACACACAGACCAACACAGACCAGAGGCAGGCCAACACACAGACCAGCACACACAGCCAGCACACTGGCCTTTACACAATGTGCTTACACAGACCAACACGCAGCCAGCACACTGAATTAACACACAGCCAGCACAGACCAACACAGACCAACACACAGACCAACACACAGACCAGAGACACAGACCAGCACACAGACCTTACACTGGCCAGTACACACATAACACAGACCAACACAGACCAACACACAGACCAGAGCACAGACCAGCACACAGACCCACCACTGACCACCACCCAGCCAACACACACAGACCAGCACACAGACCAGCACACTGACCAGCACAGACCAACACACAGACCAGCACACATACCAGAACACTGGCCAGCACACAGACCAGCACACTGACCAGCACACAGACCAACACACAGACCAGCACACAGACCAGCACACAGACCAACTTACACACAGACCAGCACACTGACCAGCACACAGGCCTTACGCAGACCAGCACACATAACAGAACGCAGCCAGCACTGAAGCCAGAACACTGGCCAGCACAGACCAGCACATGACCAACACACAGACCAACACACAGACCAGCACATATACCAGAACACTGACCAGCGCAGCCAGCACACTGACCAGCACCACTGTGACCAAGAACACTGACCAGCACACAGACCAACACACTGACCAACACAAGACCAACACAGACCAGCACACAGACCAGCACACTGACCAGCACACAGACCAGCACACAGACCAGCACATTCCAGCACACAGACCAGCACATACTGGAGAACACTGACCAGCACACAGACCAACTTTACAGACCAACACACAGACCTTTGACCAGCACACAGACCAACACACAGACCATCACACACATACCAGAACACTGACCAGCACACAGACCAGAACACTGGCCAACACACAGACCAACACAGACCAGCACACTGAGCCAGCCCACAAACCAGCACACATACCAGAACACTGACCAGCACACAAGAATAGAACACTGTGGCCAGCACACAGACCAGCACACTGGCCAGCACAGACCAGAACCTTTACAGGCCAGCACGCAGACCCGCTTGCTGAACAGCACACAGACCAACACACAGACCAGCACACACAGACCAGCACTGAACAGCACACAGACCATCCTGAACCAGCACACAGACCAACACAGATAACACCAGCCAGCACACCAGACCAGCACACCCAGTAGCACACAGACCAGCACGCAATAGCCACACTGACCAGAACACCCAGCCAGCACTGAGACCAACACACAGACCTTTACATACCAGAACACTGACCAGCACACAGACCAGCACACAACCAGAACGCACAGCCAGCACAGACCAGCACACAGACCAGCACTGACGGCCAACACACCAGACCAGCGCAGCCAGCACAGACCAACACAGACCAAACTGACAGCACACACAGACCAAACACACAGACCAGCACGCTGACCAACTTACACGAACCAGCACCAAGCCAGCACACAGACCAGCACACACAGCCAGAGCACTGACTAGCACACAGACCTTTTGAATGACGCACATACCAGAACACTGACCAGCACAGACCAGCACACAGACCAGCACACAGACCAGCACACAGACCAGCACACAGACCAGCAGCACACAGACCAGCACACATACCCAGACACTGACCTTTTACAGACCAGCACCACAGACCAGCACACCAGCCAGAACACCCAGCCAGCTTGCACGAGACTATTTTTCCTTTACCCCAGCCAGAACACTGACCAGCACACAGACCAGCACGCTGACCAACACAGACCAACACACAGACGCTTTTACAGACCAGCACACCCAGCCAGCACACAGACCAGCACACAGACCAGCACATACCAGAACACACTGACAGCACACAGACCAGAACATAAAACAAGCACACAGACCAGCACACCCCAATACTTTGAACCCAGCACACTGACCAGCACACGACCAACACACTGACCAGCACACTGACCAGCACACTGACCAACACACAGCCAGCACACAGACCAGCACACTGGCCAACATACAGACCAACTGAACCAGCACACCGAACCCTTTGAATAACACACGAACCAGCACACTGACCAGCACACTGACCAACACTGACCAGCACACAGACCAGCACACGAACCAACACTGAGCCAGCACAGACCAGCACAGACCAGAACACTGACCCAGCACTGACCAGCACCTGATAACACACAGACCAGCACACAGACCAGCACACAGACCAGCACACTGACCTTTTTTACTGACCAACACACTGACCAACACACGGAGACCGGCACACAGACCAGCACACGAATAACCTTTTACTGGCAGGCACAGACCAGAACACTAGCAGAACACTAACCAGCAAACCCAGCCAGCACGCAACCAGCACACAGACCAACACACTGACCAGCACAGACCAACACACAGACTGGCTTTACTGACCAACACAGACCAGCACACAGATAACACACTGACCAGCACACCAGCCAACACAGACTGCTTACACGAGCCAACACACAGGCCGCTTACACAGACCAACACAGTCCAACACACAGACCAACTTACAGATATAACACACAGACCAGAACACTGACCAATACACAGACCAAATTGCCCCAGCCCAGCACACAGACCAACGCGCTGAAACGGCACACAGACCAACACACAGACCAGCACGAGACCAGCACGCTGACCAGCACACACAGACCAGCACACACAAGCCAGCGCGCTGAGCCAGCTGCCAGGCCGACACGCAGACCAACACACAGACCAACACACACAGACCAACACACAGACCAGAACACAATTCCAACACACAGACCAACACAGACCAACACAGACCAACACACACAGAATAACACACAGACCAACACAAAGACCAGCAGCACACAGACAAGAACACTGACCAGCACACAGACCAACACACGCCCCAGCCAGCACACAGGCCCAACACACAGACCAACTTTGAACCAGCACACTGACCAGCACACAGACCAGCACACAGACAGAAGACACTGACCAGCACACCAGCCAACACACTGACAGCACACAGACCAGACTGCTGACCAACACGCAGACCAACACACAAGGAACCAGCACCTTGACCAGCACAGACCAGAACACTGACCAACACACAGAGACCAACACACAGACCAGCACACAGACCAGAACACTGACCCAACACACAGACCAACACACAGACCAGCACGGACCGGCACACAGACCCAGAACGCTGACCAGCACACAGACCAGCACACAGACCAACACACAGACCAACACACAGACCAGCACACAGACAGAACACTGACCAACACACAGACCAACACATGAACCAGCACACGGAACCAGAACTGACCAGCACAGACCAGCACGCAGCCAGCACTGACCAGCACACCCAGCCAACACACAGACCAACACACAGATAACCTACCAGACCCAGAACACTGACCAGCACAGACCAGCACACAGACCAGCACACTAGCAGCACACAGACCAGAACGCACGACAGCACAGACCAGCACACTGGCCAGCACACACGAGCCAGCACACTGGGCAACACACCCGGCCAACTTTTGCAGAGACAACACACAGACCAGCACGCAGCCAACACAGACCAACACACGAATTTAACACACAGACCAACACAGACCAGCACTGAGACCAGAACGCAGCCAGCACTGTGAACCAGAACGCGGCCAGCACAGACCAGAACACAGCCAGCACACCGACCAACACACAGACCAGAACGCGGCCAGCACAGACCAGCACGCACAATGACCAGCACGAGACCAACACACAGACCAACACACGAATAACCAACACACTGGCTTGAGCACACAGACCAGCACACAGACCAGAACACTGAGCCTTCAAGGAGCCAGAACTTATTAGCACACAGACAGAACGCAAGCCAGCACACAGACCAGCACGCCCCACCCTTTTTACAGACCAGCACACTGACCAGCACACAGACCAACACACAGACCAGAACACCCCAGCCAACACGCAGCCAACTTACACTGACTAACACAGACCAACACAGACCAGCACACACAGACCAGCACACAGACCAGCACACAGACCAGCACACTGGCCAACACACAGACCAACACAACCAACATGACCAAACACAGACCAGCACACAGACCAGCACAGGAGCAGCCAACACAAGCCAGAACACTGGCCAGCACACTGACCAGCACACAGACCAACAGGACCACTGAACAGCACACAGACCAACACAGACCAGAACTGACCAGCAAGCACAGAAACTGGACAGCACAGACCAGCACACAGACCAGCACGAATAGAACTGACCGGCACTGGAGCCAGAACACTGACCAGCACACAGACCAAGACATGACTAGCACACAGAGCAGCACAGACCGCTTTGAACAAGCAAACAGACCAGCACAGACCAGCACAGACAGCACACTTGATGAATAACCACACGAGACCAGAACACGATCCAGCAAACAGACCAGCAAACAGACCAACACAGACCAGCACACAGACCAAACACTGACCAACTGACCAGCACTGAACCAACAAACAGACCAGTACTGATGACACTGACTAGCACAGGACTGACCACAATCAGAACTGACCAACACACAGAGAGTACACAGACCAGCACACTGACCAGCACACAGACAACACACTGACCAGCAAACGATTCCAGACACAGACACTGACCAATACACGGACAGACCAGCAACAGACCAGAAATGAGCACAGGCCAGCACACGATACCCGGATAACAAACAGATAAGAAACAGACCAGCACACAGACCAGCACACAGACAAAGAACACCAGACCCTGAACAACACTGAGCCAGCACCAGACCATCACAGATAACTTACAGACCAACTATTGCATGGCAAACAGAAGTAACACACAGACCACACTAAACCAGAACGCAGACCAACACACAGACCAGCACACAGACCAGCACAGAGACAGAGCCACAGACCAGCACTGACCAACACAGACCAACAGACCAGAACACTGACCAGCACAGATACACAGACAGGAGACACGATAACCTGAATAACACAGAGGCAGACCATAATGAACACTGACCCAGCGCTGAACAGACCACAGACCAGAACACAAACCAGCACACAGCCAGCAGATGACCAGCACACAGACCAGCACTGACCCGGCGCAGACTAAACAGACACAGAACCAGAGCAGCACTGGACAACACACAGAGACCAGAACACTGACCAGCGACTTGCCAGCAACACTAGACACAGACCAAATCGCCACACAAGACCAGCACAGAAATGGCTCAGCCAGCACAGACCAGCACACAGACCAGCACACAGACCAACACACAGATCCTAGCACACAGACCAGAACACTGACCAACTGAGCCAGAACTGACCAGCACAGACCAACACACAGACCTTCACATAACAGACCAGCACACAGACCACTAGCCAGCACACCCAAGAACATGACCAGCAGACCAGACCAGCACAGCAGCTGCCACAAGACCGCGGGGCAGCACTGACCAGAATATACCAGCACACAGACCAACACACAGACCAGCACTGACCAACAGACCAACAAACAGACCAGCACAGACCAACCTGAACAGAACATTGTGCACTGACCAACAAAAGACACAGACGTTTGACCAGCACTGACCTTTGTAACACACAGACCAGCACATGACAGCACACAGACCAGCACTGATAACACAGACTAACAAAACAGACCAGAACCTGACCAGCACAAGACCAGCACTGAAAAACGAACCAGAATACAGACCAGCACACAGACTACAGCTTCCACACAGACCAGCACACTGACCAACACAAACCAGCACAGACCAAACCTGCAGCAATAGCACGATAAACGACCAACAAAGACACTGACACTGGATCATACACAGACCAGAACATGACCA
>NW_024746845.1:0-10000 GCF_018991925.1 Homarus americanus
TTGTACTGTATATCTTGATTTTTTATCTGTCTATTAATCAATCATTTCGTCTATCTATTGACCTATATATCTATCTAACTAACTACCCATTCTCTCTATCTAAGTACATGTCCATCTTACTTTCACCCATCTTTTTGTCTGTCTGTCTTTATCCCTCTAGTATCTCCCTCTATCCTTCTCTTCCCTATTCTTTCTCTCTGTTCAATTTTCTCCGGTACCAAATTCCGTTCGAGTGACAACAAATTGAGAAAAGACAGACTTACACAGACTTGGACCCTTGACTGTTATTCAAGGCGACATATATTTATTAGTGGGAGCTTCTATCTGCCACTTACACCGAGAGCGAAGAAGTGTAAGTTATCACACTTCACCAGGCAATTGAGTTAACGCCTGACACACCACTGCAAGGGAAGCTTACATAATAGTCCTTGGTTGTTGTGTTGTTAGCGGTGTGGCCAGGGTCAGGTCAGGTCAGGTCAGGTCAGGTTAGGTCAGGTCAGGTTCGGTTCGGTTAGTTGACAGACTACTGTTTGAGGGCAGCTGAGGTTCGGTTTAGGTGAGGTTAGGTTAGGTTTGACTACTGTGTATGGGTAGGTAAGGAATGTTGTGTGTGTATTATAATTCTCAGGTGAGGCAGGAAGACACGGCGGCACACCTGTTGAGTAACGTTAAATAATACAAGTTTACCTGCTGTTGTTGTGGTAGTTAAGTTATTGTTGTACCACATTAACTACCGCTAGTTTATTCCATCTAAAGAATCACTATCCAAACCTAACCTAACCTAACCAAACCAAACCTAACCTAACCTAACCAAACCAAACCTAACCAAACCAAACCAAACTAAATATAACTTAACTTAACTTTTTGATCAACCTGTAATTTAAAATCACAATAAAATTAGGTGCCAAAGCACAGCTGGATGGACTTGGGATGGATGCCCTGAGCTCGGACGAAGGAGGGTGTCTTAAAACAGGTGTTCAGGTCTGCGTCCACTCACCCAGAGTCCTCCGTTATATATCAAATACTGTTTAGATATGAAACCTGTTTTGAGATGCCACATATAAAACAGGTTCTATATCATGGTTATATAAAAATTACATATCGGCGTTATACCTGAAATTCTCCTCACATAACATCTAACTCATAATCTTCCTCAAAACATCCAACTCATAATCTTCCAATGAAAGGAAAAAAAATCAAACCAAACACGAGAGTAAACTTTCACTACACACCGTCAACGCGTTAATGTCGCGTCTTGAGAGAAATACCTCCATATATTCCTCCTCTATGGCCAGGTATGACACAGGTATGACACAGATATACCTCCATATATTCCTCCTCTATGGCCAGGTAATGACACAGGTATGCCTCCATATATTCCTCCTCTATATTGGAGTATGACACAGGTACCTCATATATTCCTCCTCATATTGGGTATGACATACCTGCAGGTATGACACAGATATACCTCCATATATTCCTCCTCTATGGCCAGGTATGACACAGGTATGACACAGGTATACCTCCATATATTCCTCCTCTATGGCCAGGTAATGACACAGGTATACCTCCAGTGTTGCTACCTTATGTGTATACCTGGTGAACGCATATTACCTGACGTTGCTCGTGTGGAAGGACAGGTGATAGCGTCTGTCCATCTCTTAAACCATTCGCACCTCCCTACCAAATTTCAGCGATTTAAGTTCAAAACTGTGGAAATGTATGAGGAAAAGACAGACAGACAGACAATGAATTATATATAGAGAGAGGATTTGAACACCTCGACAGATATGCATTGATATTCTTTCGATTTGTGTGTGTGTGAGAGAGAGGGCAGGTTAGTGGAGAGATAATATATGGGTGTGAGTGGGGAATGGAACCCGGAGCATTGAGGGGAGAGACAGGGAGAGTGGAAGGGGAGAGGGTGGAGGGAGAAGAGACGGGGAGAGGGTGAGAGAGGGTGGAAAGAGAGGGTGAGAGGGAGGAGAGAGAGACTTAAAACGAATCCTAAATAATGAACGAACAAAAACAAAATCCTTAATAACGAACGAACACAAAGCGAACACAGACACACATAAACCCCTCATCACTTAGTATTGGTCACCTGTACAATAAATTAAATCCAGTTTCTTTTACTAAATTGGTCATTAAACGTTAAAAAAAATAGTAGCTAGCAGGAAAACACCTTTTGTGGACTTTCTTGGGCTATTTTAGATTATGTTAGGTTATTGTTTTGTGCTATTGTCTGTATACCTGTACTGTTAATGAACCAATGTGTGATGATTTTGATTGCATATCTGTATGTCTGTCTCTCTGATGTTTGTCTGTTACTGTCTATTTGTCTGTCTGTCACTATCTATCTATCTATCTATCTGTTTGTCTATGTTACTCTCTATCTATCTTGTCAGTCGTCAGTCACCTCAACACAGTAAATAAAATAATACTTTATACACAAGATAAAATCTACCCAAACTTTGCCTCATAAAATTCATAAATGGACAGGAGATAATACTTTCCATTGTCTTAATATTATTACATTTAATAAACAGGTTTGGTAATTATAGTCATTATTTATCATTACCTGAGAAGGCTTTCAATTACCTTTACTTACTCTGTTATTGATCTGTTATTGTTATTTGTTACTGTTATTTCATATTGTTAGTTGTTAGTTAGTTCTTTTTTATTGTTATTTGTTACTGTTATTGATATTTGTTATTATTATTGTTATCTGTTATTGTTATTTGTCAAACGTAAAAACATAAAACAGAGTAAACACGACATTCTTCCATCTGCTCCCAAGGTCTATATTTACTTGTCACATTTTCATTTTATTTTTGTAGTTCATTCCTCAGTTGGTTTAATTCTCACTATTGTTTTATGGTGAGTATTATAGTTTAGTATAGTGAGATGTATAGTGAGACGAAATATATAGGATATGTGGTGTGATGAAATCCTAGACAAGGTTCTTCAAACTCCAGAGCACGAGCAGTAGATATATTCAATAAGTGGTACAAGACTTGGCGGGATAGCCGACCGATACAGAAGCGAGCACAAGGGACCCCGGACCGTAGGTAGGCCGAGACCGATCTGAGGGAAGTTAGCTGGCTAGGCAAGGGGAGTTGCTAGACATTACTAGGACAATAAATGAGGTCTTCTAATTACTCGACTAGCGCGGTACAGACATAGTATATCGGGACATAGTAAGTGAACATAGGCATTAGACATAAGCATAGATAGCAAACATGCTATAATAATATGTAGTAATACAGACATGTGAATAAATGGTACAATGAATGGTAACAGAGTCTTGGCGTCAGGCGTGTTCATATATCTTGGCATTTACATATCTATACCCCTCCCTCCCCCTTTACGCTCGTGGTGCAATCTCGAGCGGCTACGGACTCTTTTTCCATGAGTCGGGGGGAGCGGCGAGGGACAATGGGAGGATCAACTGACGACCTTCGTTCCTGGTCTGGGCAAGGGGACACAGGGGACGGGGAGGAAGGTTCGTCACTAGAGGATGGCACTGGGCGGAGGTGGCGTCTGTTTCGCCACCACACACGACCACTGGGGAGGCGGACTTGGTACGAACGAGACTCGCCACGGCCCATGACGACCCCGACCTTGTCCCAGCGGTGTGACGTCGGGTCCTGGATTCGTACTTGCTGGCCGACGGCCAACCTGGGAAGGGGGCGGGCGTGGGCGTCATAGTGGCTTGTCACTTGGGCCATCCGGGCAGCCTCACGGCGGTCACACTCGTCCGCCTTGATCTGCCATTCATCTAAGAAGGACTGGGGGTGGGCAGGCACACAAGTACGAAGGGGGCGGCCATACAACACCTGGGCAGGAGAGCGTCCGGCAGGGGTAGGGGTGTTACGGAGTTCCAGTAGGCCCCTGTCGAACTCCTCGCAGTCCAGGTTCCCCGTCGGTGCTGTCTTGAGGATGAGGTATTTTACGGACTTTACCGCTGCCTCGGCGTGGCCATTCGCCTGCGGGTAATGAGGGGAGGTGACGATGTGGTGGACGCCCCAGCGTTCGGCGAAGCTCTTGAACTCGTGGCTATTGAACGGGGGCCCACCGTCGGTTCGGAGGCGGAGAGGCACTCCGACTTCCCGGAAGAAGCAACAAAACATCCGGATGACCCTGGAAGAGGTGGTGTCCTGACCACAGGGAACTACCACGGGCCATCCAGAGAGCCTGTCGGCGACCACCAGGAAAGACTTTCCGGCCACATTAAAGAAGTCGGCGGACACGGACTCAAAGGGCCGCTTCGGGAGTTCATTGCACAGGTACAGCTCCTGTTGCTGGCTGGGCTGGAGTTGCTGGCAAGGCTCACAGGCCTCAACCGTGCTCTTAGTGGGCGTCTCGATTACCCCTTGAGGCTCTTATATAATGAGTATGTTATAGGGGAAGGAGGGAGGAGGAGGAGGAAGAAGGAGGCGGGACACAAATAATGGGCCCATTAGCTCTCTCTCTCTCTGAAAATAGTGTCTAAGTAATCAAAGTCCTTCTTGCCAATACATCAATTTAAATGAGGAAGAGAAATAAAAGAATAAGGTAGAGAAAAATATAATAGATAAAAGTCTTCGAAGAGAAACTTGATAGTAATGATATGAAAACAAACGTAGCTTTTGCACGTTTTGTTGAGATCACACACACACGCAAGGAGCAGATTGACAGACAGCCAGACATGCAAATAATAGACAGGCAGACAGACATACACGCAAAGAAAATACAGACAAACAGACAAACGGACAGACAGACAGCCAGCCACAATTAATGTTTATACGTGTGTGTGTGTGTGTGTGGTATATTGATTAAAAAAATCAACCACACACCTGACACACAACACTACCATCACCACCACACACCTGACACACAACACACACGTCAACACCACCACCACCACACACCTGACACACAACACACACGTCAACAACACCACCACCACACACCTGACACAACACACACGTCAACACCACCACCACCACACACCTGACACACAACACACACGTCAACACCACCACCACCACACACCTGACACACAACATACCTGACAAATCACACAACACCTGTCAATATTGGGCCAGAGTCGACAGGGCAGAACACGAAACCATAAAATCAGCCGCTAAATGATGCTGGTTGTCCCTCCCACCCGCTAAACTCTCTATTGTGTGGCAGTTAAACAGCCACTGCGGATTAAAACAGCTTTCAGTTAGACAGCTACAGGCCGTCTGTCAACCACTGTGGATTAAGACAGCTTTCGGTATAGACAGCAAAATTCCCCTCCCCGTCACACAATCAGCATAAACCAGGAACACCATTTAGTAACCCAGATACAGTGTCCACTTATAGAGGTCGTAATTTTTAGACAGTACAGACAAACAGACAGACACAGACAGACAGACAGACAGACAGACAGACAAAGGGATTGCTACACCTCCACACATTTCAAAGTAACGTATAATAATTAAGAATACAGTAATCATTTAACGATCAAATGGCCGATGATGATTGCCACGTTTCTCTGTTGGTAAATATGTCGAGCACACGCACGCACACACACACGCGCGCACACACGCACGCACACACACATTTATGTCATCGTATACAAAAGGTTAAGACATCTAACTTAATGGGCTAATTCACTGCACTCAAACTGTTAGAAACTCTAGTACTCAAGTCGTCAGAATCACTAGCACTCAAGTCGTCAGAATCAATAAAAACATAGATGTATGGTAAATAATCTGGCCAACTTTCCTATTAAACTAGTCCCCTTCCCTCCCCCTCCCACCCCTGTCCCTCCCCCTCCCCCTCCCACCCCTGTCCCTCCCCCTCCTCCTTCCACCCCTATCCCCCTCTCCGCCCTTGTCCCCCCTCCCCTCCTCCTCCCACCCTACCCCCCATGGCAGGAGACGAGACCCACCCATGTAACTCATCAAAGACTCTGCCACCAAAGATATCAAAATTCCTAGTGGGATAAATTTTCTGTTCAGGCAGAGCTCAACACAGCCCGACCAGGTTGTAATATATTCCATTTGCCGAACTTATATTTGCGTTTCATAAGCATCGCCGAAATCCTAAAATTGGGGTGATATTTCAAGTAGTTTTTTTTTCTTTCTTCTTCTTTTGGTTGATGTTTATAGATATGATAACCACAATAATGGGATAATAAAGGAGAAAGATGGTTGTAAAGTGTTAAGGGGGAAGAGTGTTGGAGGTAACCCACACACACAGTCTGTGAGTACCTCGTAAAACTAACTGATGGTGTGTGTGTGTGTGTGTGTGTCCTTCTCTCCCTTCCTTCCCTCCCTCTGTGGGATGTGTACACCTCTGTCCTTCCCTCCAAGGATTCTTTTCCCATTCCTTTTATCTCTTTCCCCGTGGATAGTGTGCTCTTTCTCTTCCCTCCTTCCCTCTTTATTCCTTCACTCACAAGACTCTGCATCCACTTTCTCCTCTCTCCTTCTTTTCGTGGACTCTGTACCCTCCATCCTTCCTTCCTCCCTCCCACTTACTCTCCTTCCCCTCACCCACCCTTCTTCCCTTCCTACCACCTACCCTCCCTCCCTCCCTCCCTCCCTCCTCCAACTTTCCCCCTCCTGCTGGTGACGACGTAGCTCATGAAAAAGCTGCAGCTGTTTCTGCTGCTGGTGAGGTCACTGCTGCTTTACTACTTCTGCTGCTGTTCCTGCTATTGGTGGTGGTGCAACTGCTGCTATTTCTGCTACTGACGGTGGTAATACTGCTGCTGTTCCTGCTATTAACGGTGGTGCTACTACTACTGTTTTTGCTACTGACGGTGGTGCAACTGCTGCTATTTCTGCCACTGACGGTGATAATACTGCTGCTGTTCCTGCTATTAACGGCGGTGGGGCTGGCGGTGCTGTTGTCAATATTAGTGTTGGTGGTGCTGCTGCTGTTGATGTTGTTAGCGGTGGTAGTGTTGGCGGCGGCGGCGGCGGCGGCGGGCTGAGCTGATGACTTCACAGACGACGATAATGACGATGACAATGACGATGACAGTGATGACAATGATGATAGCGGAGATGACAGCAGCACACCTTGATCAACAGGGAGAATGACTTACTATACAGTGTTCTTGGTAGACTTCCCTACACCATCTTGTATATTTACGCCGACAGCGATTTTATTTTTCACTAAAGTCGCCACTGCCTCCGTCACCGCCTCCGTCACCGCCACTGTTGTTGTTGTTGTAGTGAGGAGGTATTATCGGCGTTGTTATTGTCTTCTTCCCGGCAGTTGGGTGGTGTTTTGCGTGACTAATTTGCATAAGTTCTGAACTCCAAGTCTGCAAGTTGAGAGGCAGACCGTGTTAATCCTCGGCCAAAAATCTGACTACAGAGGTTTGTGTTGTATTCTTTATTAACTTTAATCTTCTTTATTTTGCTTTACTTTTGTCTTTTTATGTCTCACTTTATTGTTATTTACGTGGCCACTAACAAGACAGTCTTTACGTAGTCTTTATTGCTACGTGGCCACTAACACGACAGTCTTTATTGCTACGTGGCCACTAACAAGACAGTCTTTACGTAGTCTTTATTGCTACGTGGCCGCTAATAAGACAGTCTTTACGTAGTCTTTACTGCTACGTGGCCACTAACAAGACAGTCTTTACGTAGTCTTTATTGCTACGTGGCCGCTAATAAGACAGTCTTTACGTAGTCTTTACTGCTACGTGGCCGCTAATAAGACAGTCTTTACGTAGTCTTTACTGCTACGTGGCCACTAACAAGACAGTCTTTACGTAGTCTT
This sequence comes from Homarus americanus, assembly GCF_018991925.1. Lineage (NCBI taxonomy): Eukaryota > Metazoa > Arthropoda > Malacostraca > Decapoda > Nephropidae > Homarus > Homarus americanus. Next base: position 7,777 of record NW_024746845.1, read on the forward strand.
TACTGCTACGTGGCCACTAACAAGACAGTCTTTACGTAGTCTTTACTGCTACGTGGCCACTAACACGACAGTCTTTACGTAGTCTTTATTGCTACGTGGCCCACTAACAAGAACCAGTCTTTACGTAGTCATTATTGCTACGTGGCCCTAAGTCTTTACGTAGTCTTTATTGCTACGTGGCCCACTAATAAAGACCAGTCTTTACGTAGTCTTTATTGCTACGTGGCCCATAACTCAAGACAATCTTTTACGTAGTCATTGCTTATACGTGTGCCACTAACAAAGACAGTCTTTACGTAGTCATTATTGCTACGTGGCCACTAATAAGTCAGTCTTTACGTAGTCTTTATTGCTACGTGGCCATAACAAGACAGTCTTTACGTAGTCTTTATTGCTACGTGTCCATAACAAAGACAGTCTTTACGTAGTCTTTATTGCTACGTGGCCTAACAAGACAGTCTTTACTTCAGTCTTTATTGCCATTGGCCACCTAACAAGACAGTCTTTACGTAGTCATTATTGCTACGTGGCTACCAACAAAGACAGTCTTTGCGTAGTCTTTATTGCTACGTGGCCACTAACAAGACAATGATCTTTACGTAGTCTTTATTGCTACGTGGCCACTAACAAGACAGTCTTTACGTAGTCTTTATTTTCGTGGCCACTAACAAGACAGTCTTTTACGTAGTCGTGTGCTACGTGGCCTAACAAGACAATCTTTACGTAGTCGTGTGCTACGTAGCACTAATAAGTCAGTCTTTACGTAGTCTTTATTGCTACGTGTACTAACTAAGACAGTCTTTACGTAGTCTTTATTGCTACGTGGCCACTAACAATAACTGCATGATGCTGTGGCTACAGTGACGCTAACAAGACAGTCTTTGCATTAGTCTTTATTATACGTATTTTCTTTTAAGAACAGTCTTTACGTAGTCTTTATTGCTACGTGGCCACTAACAAGACAGTCTTTACGTAGTCTTTATTGCTACGTGGCCACTAACAAGACAGTCTTTACGTACATACAAACATTCCCATCAAACACATGAAGAAGTCGAATAAAATTAAGAAATAAAATAAAATACAAAATAGAGGAATATAAAAAACAAATATTTTCTTTCTTCAGCCTAAAGTTGTTGTTCTTATAGACGGTGTTCAGTTACCGGAGCAGCCAAACACTCCTTAAGTAAACCATGACACAAAGAGCGGACACAGACAAAGAGAGTGTTACATACAGACAAATACACACAGACAAAAAAAACGAACACAGACAGACAGACACACACACACACACACACACAGAGACAAAGAGAAACAGAGAGAAAGTGATATAGAGATAGAGAGTGTGAGAGAAGTGATAGATCTTGCCTCCAGTGCCTCCAGGTGTCACAAGTGCCATGAAAATATGATGAACTGTGCTGGTTGACTGCCTGCCTGCTGACACCTCGTCACCCACTACAGAAGCCACTGTCTGAGAGAGAGAGAGAGAGAGAGAGAGAGAGAGAGAGAGAGAGCGTAGTCCCACATAACATTCAAGAACATCTATACTTTAGTGCGTATTTCCCTTACTGTCGTCGATAGGAATGAGAGCGTAAAGAACCTTGATATACGACACTGTGCGTAAACCAAGATGGCGCAGCTGATATACGCACACGAAATAATATACGCACAAGAAGAATATACGCACAAGAACAAGCAATATACGCACAAGAAGTGGCATAAGCGCTTAAGAAGATACAACACAGGAAAGTATTATCAAACCATTACCTAACCTCAGCATGTATAGTTTAAAATTGATGCGTAAACAAACCATGAGAATATACGCACTTGAGGAGATGGTCTGGAGGGATATAGATATATATATATATATATATATATATATATATATATATATATATATAGTACAGTATATATACGCCGGTAAACTGTGGCAGTAAATCTGATGTTCTCATGGCGTTTCTTGTTTCAGGGACACACACACATACTGACCGCTGTGACCTCTCTCTCTCTCCCTCCACACAGTGATCGTCGCCTTGCTTTTCCTCTATGTCTGTTTCTCTCCCTCCCTCTATTCCTCCCTCTCCCTCCCCACCCCCCTTCTCCCTCCCTCAAGAAATAAAAGAAAGGTTGTGAGAATATTATCAACGTGATACATGTCAATCCTGACCCTGATATCATGTTCATCCTTCCCTGTTCAGGCTCCCGTCCATAGAGGCTCCCGTTCACA
>NW_024746845.1:12500-19507 GCF_018991925.1 Homarus americanus
AACATACAGACAGACAGGTACAGTTCAATATATACCTCCTCCCTTTCTCTAATCAATGTGGATATAACAGCCTTTGTACAGCGGATATCCTGACAGCCTGTTTTGGAACACTGTGGATAAAACACCCAGTACTGTATCCTCAACCTTCAGTACACGAGGAGACACTGTACTCGGCCACTTCCACTTCCTAAAACTGTAAAGTCATGAAACCATTTATAGGGATCGAACCAGTGACCCTTAGAACGGGCGTCGAGTGAAGTATCTACTCAGCAGCCGGACCCAGATATAAATTTAAAAAAAAAAATCGCAAACAAACTGATAATTTATGTTTTTCTCTCTTTTTCTATTTTTTTGTTTTGTTTTTTATACAAAGTTAAGATTTACCGCCGCGTGAGTTGTTGTCATCAATCACTAGTACAATAAAAATATGGCGGCCTTGAATAATGACATTATTTTTTTAGGAGTAATAAAAATTGTTGGCAAGCGTCCTGCATTCTTGAGTGAAACATATGTAATGACACCGGTTCGTCTCCCCTCCCCCACACAGACATATTTTCCGTCATAACAAAAAGGCCCAAAATTATAATAATATTCCCTCCCTCCCTCCCTCCCTCCCATTCTCCCTTCCACCCCTACGACCCCCTCCCTTCCCCTCTCTTTGTCCTCTCCCACTCTCCCTTCCATCCGTCTCAAAAGACCAAAATCGAACATTTAGCGGTTGTGAGAGAGTAATGTCCGAATCTGGTCAGAACGAGAGAATGTGTGTGTGTGTGTATGTCTGTGTGTGTGTGTGTGTGTATCACTGGGCTGACTGACAAATGGCGGCCTTTATTACCAAAGACTCGAACACGCCGATGTGGTGAGGAGGAGGAGATGAAGAGGGGCAGGAGGAGGAAGACGAAGAATGGGAAGTGGAAAGGAGGGATGGAGAGAAGGGAAGGGCTAGGAAGAGAACAAGGGAGAGGGTGGGGTGAACAAGGGAAGAAGAGGAAGGGAATTAGAGGAATGGGAAAGAGATGGAAGGAGTAAAAGTGTGGGAAAGAAGGGAGAAAATGAATGGAAATGGAGAAAGTAGGCGAGGTGAATGATAGAGGAGGGAGGGAAGGAAGGAAGGAAGGAAGGAAGGAAGGGAGGAAGGAAGGAGATAGAAAATAGAAGTCTTTATTTGTATATCTCTCCGAGTTTCCTTTTCTCTTTCTCTTCCCTACTTTTACTATATACCTTTTTCCCTTCTCTCCCTCTTCCTCTTTCCATAACTCTTTTTTCCTCCTTTTCGCTATTACTAATTCGCTTTCTCTCTTCAATTCTCACCTCCCCCCCACACATCCATTTAATACCTTAGAAAAAATTACACTGCATAAAATCCTCTTAACAGTCTATTATAAAGTAGAAAACATGTATCCGACTTTTTCGTTGTGCAATTATCATTATTATTTTTATTTGCGTCAGATAATGTAAGACAATGAATGGAAAAGAGATATTGAAGTTTATTTATTGTTATAGTCTCTCTCTCTCTCTCTCTCTCTCTCTCTCTCTCTCTCTCTCTCTCAGCAACTAAACAATAAACACCTACATAACAGCTGCAGCAGGAGTCTCAACAGCAGCCAGCAACAGCGTAGGAACAGCAGGAGGTGGAGGAAGATTTATACCACTTGTTGTTATTGTTAAACCATTACTTCCCCCTAAACCCTGGTGAGGAAGACCATTAAATAAAAGACCCTGATTTACACCTCTCTCTTACTAATGGCCACTGTAAATAATTAGTCTTCCATTGGCTGTAAAAAATAAAAAAAAGCAATATATTTAACTCATTGATTTACAGCCATCCACCAGGGAGAGAGTAAATGATTTGGCAATTATCATTATTTCTTCTTTTATTCTCGTTATTTCTCGTTTATCTTCATATTGTTTATCCTCCTGGGTCATGTTTTCATTCATTGTTGTCATTTTTCGTGAACAAGTTTACGGTGTATATGGCCTTTTTTTATGGTGACAAGTTCGATGTCTTTTGGAACTTTGTGAAAATTAATTTATCTAATATTGGCACGATTTATTTTTGTGAGTTTAAAAGAAAAAGTTATATATCGTATATATTAGATTTTTTTTTCAAGTGTAATTTATCTTCTTGAAAATTCAAACGATAATTTTCAGAGTAAACAAAATTATTGGCCACTTGATTTTAACGTTTATTGATATGAATTGACAGTACATACATACATACATACATACATACATACATAATGTACATAAATACATACATACTGTACATACATACATACATACATACATACATACTGTACATACATACATACATACATACATACTGTACATACATACATACATACTGTACATACATACATACATACTGTACATACATACATACATATACACACACACACACACACACACACACGTAACAGATGTGAGTGAGAAAGGTTAAAGATATGTTGAAAATAACGCCACCAAGGTTAACGAAAAGCCAGCATCGTCAAACACACTTCTGTGTGTCTCGTTCCAATTGTGTTTTACTTTTGGAGATGCACTGTGTAATTGGCAGTGATATAGTGCCTGTGTAGTGTGCCACGATGTACAGTGGTTGTGGACTTAGTGTAAAGTGTCTGTTTCAAATGACGTCACATTCCTAACACCTACGACGGCCATGTGGCTACTTTGATTGGTCCATAAAAACTGACGTCACTCCTTCGTAACTGAGTCGGCGATGTAGATACTCTGATTGGTCCACGAAAACTGACGTCATTTGTTTGGCAACCGTGTTCGCCATAGACAAAAAAAAGGTAAACACAACACAACACAACACAGACTACAACACAGTGCCGCTTCATCAACCTAAGCATTCATCACCTTGATTACCAGGTGAATCTGGCCAAGCACTGTTTTATATGCTGCCATTTCATCAACAAAGACAGATATCGTCATGTCAGTGGATGCAAAGCGAGTGTGAGATAACGATAGCCAGAGTGTACATTAATCCTGATGGAACAAGGGCCGTAAGTAATGCCCTCACAACACAACACGTAATACATCTAAACAATGACTCCATAACACATGTGAGCGTAACACTGATATATACGTATATTGCCTTCTTCACGGCTCAGTGGAGAGCAATGCTTGCTGCAATCATTTACCATGCAAGATGTTCCAACCTAACCTAACCCAGCAAAGTCTTCACTACACAGCATAGTCTATCCCAGCAATGTCTTCACTAACAGGCTATCCCAGCAATACCTTAGCTAGGAATTTATCCAAGAGCTTGAAACACATTGAGTTGGATCGACGCTACTTATTTGCATATGCTAAGAGGCAACACACCAAGTATATATATATATATATATATATATATATATATATATATATATATATATATATATATATATATATATATATATATATATATATATATTATACTGTACACATACGAATACATATACAGTGATACCTCCATATAAGGGACTTTTCTCTCCACATAATCCGTTAGATGGGGTTTTCATATCTAATGAACCCTCCATATAACGGACTTTCAACGTTATAATATAGTTGGTCAGGTTTCACTGAAGTCTCTTAGTTCTTCCGGTTACTATGTACGTATAAGTTATCTTGCTTGGAGAGTTTTGTTTACTTATACAGCGAATTATATGTATGGGCCAATTATAGTGAAACCAGCCAATTACGTCAGGTTGTTAAGTCTGTTTAGAGACCCAAACTTATTGCAGTAAAGGGTAACCACCCCACCCAACCGCTAACCTGACCTAACGTAATCTAGCCTAAACTAACCTAACTCTAAGCTAACCAAATCTGAAGCTAACATAACCTGGCCTAACCTAACCCACCGCTAAACCTACCTAACCTAACTCTAACTTAACATTAGGTTAGGTTAGCATTAGGTTAGGTTAGCATTTGGTTAGGTTAATATTGGGTTACGTTGGGTTAGCATTAGGTTAGGTTAGGTTAGGTTAATTTTAAGGGTGATGCGGGGTCGTGAACACAGCGACAACGAGAGAATTTATTACGTGATAAGTACATTAGCTGATTACTCTTACGGCTTGTGGGTTAAGTTGTGCAGTACCGTACCAGGTGTATGTTAGATTACGTTAGGATTATGTGTCAGGTGTTTGGTATGGCATGTCTCATAAGTTTTAGCTTCTCAGGTTCTGTAGCTTCTGTAGCTATAAAGGAGCAATATACTACACCCAAGCACAGAGCTACAGCCTTAATCGTTGGTTTAATGTGTGTGTGTGTGTGTGTGTGTGTGTTAGAGAGAGCCCGCGCCAGCCTTTATCCCCTCGTAAGACTAGACAATGTTACGTCTCTCTACAAATGACTGAGGTGGACATGGACAACTATTAAGCCCCGTTCACCTCTCCTCCTGAACCACGAACCCCCGGATGATTCAGACTCGTGAACCCGAAACAGTAAACTGATGCATTAGTCTGTCCATAAATGCTTCGGATTCACGAGACGGGGTTGAGGCGAACAGACCTTACTGTAGTAGATGACTGTATACAATGTTTGCTCAATAAGGAACTGTTTTACACGTATTCTTATTACTCTTATTCTCTGTTTACAAACTTTAAAAAATATATATGTGATGGATTATGAATACTTTAAATACATGACTTAGGTTTGTGAAGCAGTGATTACTATAACACTCCTTAATACTAACCAACACAGCCATACCTCAAGTTATTCTACATAAATATTAAAACTGTAGGCTATAACGAAACCTGCTGTGGTATGTTGGGTCAAACACCGATTCCCATGTAGTCAACATCAAAAACTCTCCTATATCAGTCAGTCAATCAAATGTTCCCGTCTGTTCTATGGTATTTCAACGCTCCGACCCACTTGTCTCGCCTACATCATTGTTATGTGAACGGAAAGCCTCCTGCATAGCCATCCTGATCTATTTTCTTCACCAAATTGGTCATGGACAGAGAAGTAAGAAGTAAGAGTTCCGGGAGTCATAATGCTTTCCTACACGGCCAAGACTATTTACCTTTTGTCAATATGCCGGCTGTGGTTGCTAGGGACGTGAAGTAGTGCCATACGACTTTACGGACTGTGTTCATTATATCTGGGTTGTGTATGTAACGTGTTTGTATATATACGTGGATAAAATTTGACTCCAATGTACAGTAGGTACACCTTATACACGCTGAGGAACACTTAACCCAAATTTCAGCAGAAAAATTCAAGAAATAAGACGGGATGTTTCTTGATATTTGTGAGGAGAGGAGAATTACCAGCATTCTTCTCAACAATTACGGTAATTGCCTCGCTTGGAGGAGCTTGGCTAGGAGCATTAGGATCATTAAATATATTTCCAGCCGGTACAAGTTCATGTATAAAGTATTTCTAAACATTTTGACATTTCCAAGGCCAGTCGATGAACAGGTCGTCCATGTAAGAATATTTTTAAACATTCAGACATTTGTGCAGCCCGTCAGTCCACCGAGACAGTCAGTGGCGCGCCAAGCTGTGCCGGGAAAATTAGAATTACTAAATATAAGTCTGGCTGGTCGAGGCTCACAGGGGAACACACCAAGCATTGTATATAAAATTTTCCCAGAGCTTCAAGACCCGTGAGGGGCCCCCAGCAGCCAACGAGACTACGAGCTTCACACAAAAATGCATTAAACATTTCAATATTTTAATAATACACCACTCAAGAAAATTACCTAATACAAAGACGCAGTTTACATAAAAATACACTAACAGTCAGACATTTTCCCCGTGCTTTACCTCTGTGCGGGCTGGACAGTTCTTGCTTTACATAAATTCATACATGAGACATTCCAACCTTTTCATAAGACATCACTCAAGTAACCAACAAGAGGCCAGAGTTCACATTAAAATACACGAAATATTGTGACATTCCCTTGTGGTTTACATGCCGTGCGAGACAGCCAATAAGAGAGGCAGGTTTCAAAATGGGGAGATAATTAGATTTTGACATAGTTATGACTCCGGACAGACCAAGTTTCGGCAGCTCATAAAGGTAACGAGCGGCATCTTTTACGTTGTTCCACTAATTACCAACCCAACTAATTTGCCACTTAACCAACACACACAATAAACAGTTTTTTAAGGCAGGAATTTTTGTACCGGAGGAGCAAATTCTCTCACATGTAGGAGTTATTTTTAGTGTTATTGTTATTAATGTTTATTAAAGGCTACGTCACTTAAGATTATATTATACCGAACGAGAGAGAAGATATTACACACACACACACACACACACACACGATACATGGACAGACAGACAGACAGACAGATGTGTGGTAAGTTAGATGTGTAGTTGGTAGGTGTAGATAGATAGATAGAGTTAGACATGTGTAGATAGATAGATAGATAGATAGATAGATAGGTTATACGCTCTAAAGCCCTTTGTCTGCCAATGCAATATAATCGGAGTCCAGGGCAAACATTCTCCCTTCACTCATAGTTATTCACTCACTGTTAGTCACTCATTATTGTTCTTCACTTTTATTCACTCACTATTGTTCTTCACTATTATTCACTCACTATTGTTATTCATTCACGATTATTCACTCACTATTGTTCTTCACTATTATTCACTCACTATTATTCACTCACTATTATTCACTCACTCTTGTTATTCACTCACTATTATTCACTCACTATTGTTCTTCACTATTATTCACTCACTATTATTTACTCACTATTATTCACTCACTATTGTTCTTCACTATTATTCACTCACTATTGTTCTTCACTATTATTCACTCACTATTATTCACTCACTATTGTTATTCATTCACTATTATTCACTCACTATTATTCACTCACTATTGTTCTTCACAATTATTCACTCACTATTATTCACTCACTATTGTTCTTCACTATTATTCACTCACTATTATTCACTCACTATTGTTATTCATTCACTATTATTCACTCACTATTATTCACTCACTATTATTCACTCACTATTGTTCTTCACTATTATTCACTCACTATTATTCACT
>NW_024746846.1:0-7970 GCF_018991925.1 Homarus americanus
AAGTCCTTCCCTCACTCCTACACCACACTACAAGTCCTTCCCTCACTCATACACCACACTACAAGTCCTTCCCTCACTCCTACACCACACTACAAGTCCTTCCCAAACTCCTACACCACACTACAAGCCCTTCCCTTACTCCTACACCACACTACAAGTCTTTCCCTTACTCCTACACAACACTACAAGTCTTTCCGTCACTCCTACACCACACTACAAGTCCTTCCCTCACTCATACACAACACTAGAAGTCCTTCCCTCAATCCTACACAACACTACAAGTCCGTCCCTCACTCATACACGACGCTACAAGTCCTTTTCTCTCTCCTACACAACTTTGCAAGTCCTTCCCTCACTCATACACCACACTACAAGTCCTTCCCTCAATCCTACACAACACTACAAGTCCGTCCCTCACTCATACACGATGCTACAAGTCCTTTTCTCTCTCCTACACAACTTTGCAAGTCCTTCCCTCACTCATACACAATACTACAAGTCTTTCCCTCACCCTTACACAATACTGCAAGTCCTTCCGTCACTCCTACACAACATTGCAAGTCCTTCTCTCACTTCTACACAACACCACAAGTCCTTCCCTCACTTATACACAACACTACACAGCCCTGCAAGGCCTTTTCTCTCTACTTCACAACCCTGTAAGCCCTTCCCTCACTTCTACACCACACTACAAGTACTTCCATCACTCATACACCACACTACAAGTCTTTCCCTTACTCCTACACCACAATATAAGTCCTTCCCTCACTCCTACACCACACTTCAAGTACTTCCATCACTCATACACCACACTACAAGTCCTTCCCTCACTCCTACACCACACTACAAGTACTTCCATCACTCATACACCACACTACAAGACCTTCCCTTACTCCTACACCATACTACAATTTCTTCCATCACTCCTACACCACACTACAAGTACTTCCCTCACTCATGCAATAGTCTACAAGTCCTTACCTCACTCCTACACCACACTACAAGTCCTTCCATCACCCTTACACCACACTACAAAGACTTCCCTCACTCCTACACCACACTACAAGTACTTCCCTCACTCCTCCAATAGTCTACAAGTCCTTCCGTCACTCCTACACAACACTACAAATCCTTCCCTCAATCCTACACAACCCTGCAAGTCCTTCTCTCACTACTTCACAACCCTGTAAGTCCTTCCCTTACTCCTACACCACACTACAAGTCCTTCCCTCACTACTACACCACACTACAAGTACTTCCATCACTCATACACCACACTACAAGTGCTTCCCTCACTCATACAATAGTCTACAAGTCCTTCCCTCACTCCTACACAACACTACAAATCCTTCCCTCAATCCTACACAGCCCTGCAAGTCCTTCTCTCACTACTTCTCAGCCCTCTAAGTCCTTCCCTTATTCTTACACCACACTACAAGTTCTTCCATCACTCATACACCAAACTACAAGTCCTTCCCTTACTCCTACACAAAACTACAAGTCCTTCCCTCACTCCTACACCACACAACAAGTACTTCCATCACTCATACACCACACTACAAGTCCTTCCCTCATTCCTACGCAGCTCTGCAAGTCCTTCTCTCACTACTTCATAACCCTGTAAGTCCTTCCCTTACTCCTACACCACACTACAAGTACTTCCATCACTCATACACCACACTACAAGTACTTCCATCAATCATACACCACACTACAAGTGCTTCCCTCACTCATACAATAGTCTACAAGTCCTTCCCACACTCCTACACAACACTACAAATCCTTCCCTCAATCCTACACAGCCCTGCAAGTCCTTCCCTCACTCCTACACAATACTAGAAGTCCTTCCCTCATTTCTACACAACACTGCAAGTACTTCCCTCACTCCTACACAATACTACAATTCCTTTTTTCACTCCCACACAACACTGCAAGTCCTTCCCTCATTCCTACACAACCCTGCAAGTCCGTCCCTCACTCATACACAAAACTGCTAGTCTTTCCTTCACTCCTACACAACCCTGCAAGTCCTTCCCTCAGTCCTACACATTACTACAAGTACTTCCCTCACTCTTACACAACCCTGCAAGTCCTTCTTTCACTCCTACACAACACTGCAAGTCCTTCCCTCACTAATACACAATACTGGAAGCCCTTCCCTCACACCTACACAATATAACAAAACCTTCTTTCACTCCTACACAATACTAGAAGTCCTTCCCGCACCCCTACACAAACCTGCAAGTCCTTCTTTCACTCCTACTCAACAGTGCAAGTCCTTTGCTCACTCATACAGAATGCTAGAGGTCCTTCCCTCATTTCTACACAAGACTGCAAGTCCTTCCCTCACTTATACACAGCACTGGAAGTCCTTCTCTCACTTCTACACAACCCTGCACGTCCTTCCCTCACTCCTACACATTACTTCACGTCCTTCCCTCACTCCTACACAATACTAGAAGTTCTTCCCTCATTTCTTTACAACACTGCAATCCTTCCCTCACTCCCACACAACAGTGCAAGTCCTTTCCTCACTCCTACACAACATTGCAAGTCCTCCCCTCACTCCTACACAATACTACAAGTCCTCCCCTCACTCCTACACAATACTACAAGTCCTTCCTTCACTCCTACACAATACTACAAGTCCTTCCCTCACTCCTGCACATCACTTCATGTGTATTCCTCACTCCTACACAACACCGCATGTCCTTCACTCACTCCTACACAGTACTAGAAGTCCTTCCCACACTTCTACACAACACTGCAAGTCCTTCCCTCACTCCTACACAATACTAGAAATTCTTCCCTCATTTCTAGAGAACACTGCAATCCTTCCCTCACTCCTACACATCACTTCATGTCCTTTCCTCACACCTCCAATCACCGCATGTCCTTCCCTCACTCCTACATAATATTGCTTGTTCTTTCCTCACTCCTACAGTGCTACAGTATCTCTACAGTAGTCAGTAGATAAGATTTCAACACACTGTTATAATCTGTTTTCGTATTTATTTCGAGTTATTTAGAGAATGTTCATCCTTTACTGTACTCTTTATCGTTCCTCTTGTCCATCTTGATGTTGCCTCGTCATCTGTACACCAAGTTATGATCTTCATCCTCCCTGGAGTAGTATTTTGTGTTAATACCTGTGAAATTAAAATTTTATTAACCAAAAATATTTTTTTTTTATAAATTGCAGGGCGACAAGAATTAAAATCACTCTTTCTTCATACTGTTATGCCAGCACTCTTCTTTATCATGAATATACCACTAGTCAAGTCACAAGTCACACGAGTGGTCACAACAACAAGCAGGGTAAACACTATAATGACTCATATTATCTCCACCAGGTTCTCAATAATAACCCTCATATTAACCCAAAATATAGGTATCATGTTGAAAATGAATCATGAAATGAAACTTAGCATTATAAAGTTAAGAGACCACAAACAAAGGTCAAGTAAAGGAACAATTTAAGTACAGTACACATGACCACAGCCTAAATTAACCCAAACCCGAACCTCAGCCTCACCATACACTAGAAAAGTATGCACCATTTATCTCCATATAAATATATCCTGAGTCCAGACCAATTTTACAACACTTGCACCACACACTATCACCAGCCAGGCTCGTCTACCTCCCTGCACTTGCCGTGCCCCACACAATGTGGATACCATGCCGCCAATTACCATACTATTTTACCTAACAAATCCATAACGTTAAGCTGATTTACTCATTACATACCTATCATTAAATTAATATATATATATATAATATACTAGACAAGTTTACATACAGGAATATATATAAAATATAGTCCTACCTACTGAAGAAGCAGTGTAATTACCTCTCAATCAAATAAATTCAGTGCCTTATAAAACTCCCTCCCCAAAGATAAAACACTTGTGTTTTATTTTCAGTCTGGTGAATGAGATAGAGCATTTGCTACGATATTCTCTCACTCCTACACAACATACCAAGTCCATCCCTCACTCCTACACAATATTGCAAATCCTTCCCTCACTCCCACACAACACACATAGTCCATCCCTAACTCCTACACAATACTACAAGTCCATCCCTATCTCCTACACAATACTACAAGTCCATCCCTAACTCCTACACAATACTACAAGTCTATACCTAACACCTACACAATACTGCAAGTCCTTGTCTCACTCCTACACAACATACCAAGTTCATCCCTCAATCACACACAAAATACCAAATCCATCCCTCACTCCTACACAAAACTACAAGTTCTTCCCTCACTCCTACACAAAACTTTCAAGTCCATCCCTCACTCCTACACAAAACTTTCAAGTCCATCCCTCACTCCTACACAACATACTAAGTCCATCCCTCAATCGCACACAACATAACAAGTCTATCCCTCACTCCTACACAATACTAGAAGTTCTTCCCTCACTCCTACACAATACTGCAATTCCTTCCTCACTCCTACACAAAACTACAAGTCCTTTCGTCACTCCTACACCACACTACAAGTCGTTCTCTCACTCCTACACCACATTTACAAGTCCTTCCCTCACTCTTACACAATACTACAAGTCCTTCCCTCACTCTTACACAAAACTACAGTTCCTTCCTTCCCTCCTACAGAAACCTGCTAGTCCTTCCGTCACTCCTACACAATACTACATTTCCTTCCTTCACTTCTACACAATCCTGCAAGTCGTTCCCTCACTCCTACACAAACCTGCTAGTCTTTCCTTCACTCCTACACAACCCTGCAAGTCCTTCCCTCACTCCTACACAACCCTGCAAGCCCTTCCTTCACTCCAACACAACCCTGCAAGTGCTTCCCTCAGTCCTACATATTACTACAAGTACTTCCGTCACTCTTACACAACCCTGCAAATCCTTCCCTCACTCCTACACTATACTAGAATTCTTTCCCTTATTTCTACACAACACTGCAAGTCCTTCCCTCACTCCTACACAATACTAGAAGTCCTTCCCTTACCTCTACACAACACTGCAAGTCCATCCCTCAATCCAACACAATACAAGAAGTCCTTCCCTCGTCTACACAACCCTGCAAGTCCTTCCCTCACTCCTACACCACACCGCATAACCTTTCCTCACTCCTCCACATCACCGCATGTCCTTCCCTCACTCTTACATAATATTGCTTGTTCTTTCCTCACTCCTACAGTGCTACAGTATCTCTACAGTAGTCAGTAGATAAGATTTCAACACACTTTTATAATCTGTTTTCGTATTTATGTGGACGTATTTAACCAGCACTTACATATATACAATACAACTTCCTGTCATGTTTGGTGGACTGAGTTATTTAGATAATGTTCATCCTTTACTGTACTCCTGATCGTTTCTCTTGTCCATCTTGATGTTGCCTCGTCATCTGTACACCAAGTTATGGTCCTCATCCTCCCTGGAGTAGTATTTTCTGTTAATACCTGTGAAATTATAATTTTATTAACCAAAAATAGTTTTTTTTTTGTATATATTGCAGGGCGACAAGAATTAAAATCACTCTTTCTTCATACTGTTATGCCAGCACTCCTCTTTATCAAGAATTTACCACTAGTCAAGTCACAAGTCACACGAGTGGTCACAACAACAAGCAGGGTAAACACTATAATGACTCTTATATTATCTCTAACAGGTTCTCAATAATAACACTCAGATTAACTCAAAATATAGGTATCATGTTGAAGATGAATCATGAAATGCATAACTTAGCATTATAAAGTTAAGAGACCACAAACAAAGGTCAAGTAAAGGAACAATTTAAGTACAGTACAGATGACCACAGCCTAAATTAACCCAAACCCGAACCTCAGCCTCACCATACACTAGAAAAGTACAAAAGTATACACTACTTATCTCCATATAAATATATCCTGAGTCCAGACCAATTTTACCACACTTGCACCACACACTATCACCAGCCAGGCTCGTCTACCTCCCTGCACTTGCAGTGACCCACACAATGTGGATACCATGTCGCCAATTACCATACTATTTTACCTAACAAATGCACAACGTTAAGCCGATTTACTTATTACATACCGATTTTAAATTAATATATAAAACATACAAGACAATGTTTACATACAGGAACATATATAAAATATAGTCCTACCTACTGAAGAAGCTGTGTAATTACCTCTCAATCAAATATATTCAGTGTCTTATAAAACTCTCTCCCCAAAGATAAAACACTTGTGTTTTATTTTCAGTCTGGTGAATGAGATAGAGCATTTGCTACGAAATTCTCTCACTCCTACACAACATACCAAGTCCATCCCTCACTCCTACACAATACTGCAAGTCCTTCCCTCACTCCCACACAACATATCAAGTCCATCCTTAACTCCTACACAATACTATAAGTCCATCCGTAAGTCCTACACAATATATCAAGTCCTTCTCTCACTCCTACACAACATACCAAGTCCTTCCCTCACTCCTACACAACATACCAAGTCCATCCCTCACTCCTACACAACATACCAAGTCCATCCCTCACTCCTACACAACATACTAAGTCCATCCCTTAATCGCACACAACATACCAAGTCTATCCCTCACTCCTACAGCATACCAAGTCCTTCCTCACTCCTACACAACATACCAGATCCTTTCCTCCACTCCTACACAGCATACCAAGTCCTTCCCTCACTCCTCACACAGCATGCCAAGTCCTTCCCCTCCCACTCACCACACACAGCATACCAAGTCCACCCTCACTCCACACAACATACCAGTCCTTCCCTCACTCCTACACATACCAAGAGTCTATCCCTCCTCCTACACAGCATACCAGAGTCAGCCCCTCCTCCTGCACAACATACCAAATTCCTTCCCCTCCCCTCCTACACAGCGCCACCAAGTCCTTTCTCCATCACAACATATGAGTCCTTCCCTCCACTCTACACAGCATACCAAGTCCTTCCCTCACTCACACAGCATACCAAGTCCTTCCTCTCTCCTACACAACATACCAAATCCTTCCCTCACTCCTGCACAACATACCAAGTCCTTCACTCACTCCTACACAACATACCAAATACTTCCCTCACTCCTGCACAGCATACCAAGTCCTTCTCTCACTCCTACACAACATACCAAGTTCATCCCTCACTCCTGCACAACATACCAAGTCCTTCCCTCACTCCTACACAACATAACAAGTCCTTCCCTCACTCCTACACAACATACCAAATCCTTCCCTCACTCCTGCACAGCATACCAAGTCCTTCTCTCACTCCTACACAACATACCAAGTTCATCCCTCACTCCTGCACAACATACCAAGTCCTTCCTCACTCCCCTACACAACATGCCAGGCCCATCCCTCACTCCTCCACAACCTTCTAAGTTCATCCCTCACTCCTACACAACATATGTGGGAATTAATCCCTTGCTCCTACACAACTCTCCAAGTCCATCCCTTACTCCTCCACAACATACCAGTTCATCCCTCACTCCTCCCTTTTCCAAGTTCATCCCTCACTCCCTACACAACATACCATGTCCATCCCTCACTCTACACAACATACCATGTCCTTCCCTCACTCCTACACAACATACCAAGTCCTTCCCTCACTCCTACACAACATACCATGTCCTTCCCTCACTCCCACACAACATACCATGTCCTTCCCTTACTCCTACAAAACATACCAACTCCTTCCCTCTCTCCTACACAACATACCAAGTCCATCCCTCACTCCTACACAACATACCATGTCCTTCCCTTACTCCTACAAAACATACTAAGTCCATCCCTCACTCCTACACAACATACCATGTCCTTCCTCATCACACATACCAAGTACATCCCTCACTCCCTCTGTGTGCAGTTCAGCCCTCACTCCTACTATATACAATTCATCCCTTTACTCCTACGCTTTGTACCAAGTTCATCCCTCACTCTCTCAACATACTAAGTCCATCCCTCACTCCTACAC